>NW_021822319.1:806239-867514 GCF_901001165.1 Salmo trutta | reverse complement strand
AATTACCAGCCTTATATCACACTGCTAGGCCGCCGCTGCTAATTAACCAGCCTTATTCACACTGCTAGGCCGCGCTGCCTAATTACCGCCTTATTCACACTGCTAGGCCGCGCTGCTAATTACCAGCCTTATTCACACTGCTAGGCCGCGCTGCTAATTACCAGCCTTATTCACACTGCTAGGCCGCGCTGCTATTACCAGCCTTATTCACACTGCTAGGCCGCGCTGCTAATTACCAGCCTTATTCACACTGCTAGGCCGCGCTGCTAATTACCAGCCTTATTCCACTGCTAGGCCGCGCTGCTAATTACCAGCCTTATTCACACTGCTAGGCCGCGTGCTAATTACCAGCCTTATTTCCCACTGCTAGGCCGCGCTGCTAATTACCAGCCTTATTCACACTGCTAGGCCGCTGCTAATTACCAGCCTTATTCACACTGCTAGGCCGCGCTGCTAATTACCAGCCTTATTCACACTGCTAGGCCGCGCTGCTAATTACCACCTTATTCCCACTGCTAGCCGCGCTGCTAATTACCAGCCTATTCCCCTGCTAGGCCGCGCTGCTAATTACCAGCCTTATTCCCACTGCTAGGCCGCGCTGCTAATTACCAGCCTTATTCCCACTGCTAGGCCGCGCTGCTAATTACCAGCCTTATTCCCACTGCTAGGCCGCGCTGCTAATTACCAGCCTTTTCACACTGCTAGGCCGCGCTGCTAATTACCAGCCTAATTCACATGCTAGGCCGCGCTGCTAATTACCAGCCTTATTCACACTGCTAGGCCGCCGCTTCTAATTACCAGCCTTATTCACACTGCTAGGCCGCGCTGCTAATTACCAGCCTTATTCCCACTGCTAGGCCGCGCTGCTAATTACCAGCCTTATTCACACTGCTAGGCCGCGCTGCTAATTACCAGCCTTATTCCCCTGCTAGGCCGCGCTGCTAATATACAGCCTTATTCCCACTGCTAGGCCGCGCTGCTAATTACCAGCCTTATTCCACTGCTAGGCCGCGCTATAATCAGCCTAATTCCACTGCTAGCCGCGCTGCTAATTACCAGCCTTATTCACACTGCTAGGCCGCGCTGCTAATTACCAACCTATTCACACTGTAGGCCGCGCTGCTAATTACCAGCCTTATTCCCACTGCTAGGCCGCGCTGCTAATTACCAGCCTTATTCACAACTGATAGGCCGCCGCTGCTAATTACCAACCTTATTCACACTGCTAGGACGCGCTGTGCTAATTACCAGCCTTATTCCCACTGCTATGCCGCGCTCTAATTACCAGCCTTATTCACACTGCTAGGCCGCGCTGCTAATTACATGCCTTTATCACACTGCTAGGCCGCGCTGCTAATACCAGCCTTATTCACATGCTAGGACGCGATGCTAATTACAAGCTATCACAAGCTAGGCGCGCTGCTAATTATGATCAGCCTATTCAACTGCTAGGCCGCGCTGCTAATTACCAGCCTTATTCACACTGCTAGGCCGCGCTGCTAATTACCAGCCTAATTGAAGTGAGAGGCTGTCGCCCCGGGTGTCTGCAGTACGAAGCGGCTCCAGAGGGGAATGTAGAGGCTCCTGGGGTGTGTGTGTGTGTGTGTGTGTGTGTGTGTGTGTGTGTGTGTGTGTGTCGTGGTTCTAAACGGCCACTTCCTCCGCATGGTCATTGATCTTACTGTGAGCTGCTGGGGCAGACTCCTCTGTGATAAGACAGGGATCAGGAGGTCATAGGTGTGTGTGTGTGTGTGTGTGTGTGTGTGTGTGTGTGATGGGCCGTGTGGTTGTGCTAATGTGTTAGATGGGGATCGAGTGAAAGAGAGAGAAAATGGGGGGGAAAGGGAAGTGTGTTTCAGAACATACGTTTTGTTATCCTGGTTGTTTAGTTATGTGTGGTGTTGACCAGGACCAGCATTGTCCTCTTCCCTGGTTGTTTAGTTATGTATGGTGTTGACCAGGACCAGCATTGTCCTCTTCCCTGGTGTTTAGTGTTGTGTGTTGTGTTGACCAGGACCAGCATTGTCCTCTTCCCTGGTGTTTAGTGTTGTGTGTTGTGTTGACCAGGACCAGCATTGTCCTCTCCCCTGGTGTTTAGTGTTGTGTGTGTTGTTGACCAGGACCAGCATTGTCCTCTTCCCTGGTGTTTAGTGTTGTGTGTTGTGTTGACCAGGACCAGCATTGTCCTCTTCCCTGGTGTTTAGTGTTGTGTGTTGTGTTGACCAGGACCAGCATTGTCCTCTCCCCTGGTGTTTAGTTATGTATGTTGTTGACCAGGACCAGCATTGTCCTCTCCCCTGGTGTTTAGTGTTGTGTGTTGTGTTGACCAGGACCAGCATTGTCCTCTCCCCTGGTGTTTAGTGTTATGTATGTTGTTGACCAGGACCAGCATTGTCCTCTTCCCTGGTGTTTAGTGTTGTGTGTTGTGTTGACCAGGACCAGCATTGTCCTCTCCCCTGGTGTTTAGTTATGTATGTTGTTGACCAGGACCAGCATTGTCCTCTTCCCTGGTGTTTAGTGTTGTGTGTTGTGTTGACCAGGACCAGCATTGTCCTCTCCCCTGGTGTTTAGTGTTGTGTGTTGTTGACCAGGACCAGCATTGTCCTCTCCCCTGGTGTTTAGTGTTGTGTGTTGTTGACCAGGACCAGCATTGTCCTCTCCCCTGGTGTTTAGTGTTGTGTGTTGTTGACCAGGACCAGCATTGTCCTCTCCCCTGGTGTTTAGTGTTGTGTGTTGTTGACCAGGACCAGCATTGTCCTCTTCCCTGGTGTTTAGTGTTGTGGTTGGTCAGTTACAGCAGGTAGACTATATCTGACCTGACACGGCTCTGATTTGATGGATTGGTGGATTTTCATTCGCCAGTATAAAAAAACAAACTAATATACACATTTACATACATGTAGATTAAATCAATATAGACCAGAGTCAAATTAGATGGTGAGGTATGGCTCTCCTAACTGTGGTGTGTCTTAGAGATGGTGAGGTATGGCTCTCCTAACTGTTGTGTGTCTAAGAGATGGTGAGGTATGGCTCTCCTAACTGTGTTGTCTTAGAGATGGTGAGGTATGGCTCTCCTAACTGTGGTGTGTCTCAGAGATGGTGAGGTATGGCTCTCCTAACTGTGTTGTCTTAGAGATGGTGAGGTATGGCTCTCCTAACTGTGGTGTGTCTAAGAGATGGTGAGGTATGGCTCTCCTAACTGTGGTGTGTCTAAGAGATGGTGAGGTATGGCTCTCCTAACTGTGGTGTGTCTTAGAGATGGTAAGGTATGGCTCTCGTAACTGGTATGTCTCAGAGATGGTGAGGTATGGCTCTCCTAACTGTGGTGTGCTGTGTCTTAGAGATGGTGAGGTATGGCTCTCCTAACTGTGGTGTGTCTTAGAGATGGTGAGGTATGGCTCTCCTAACTGTGGTGTGTCTAAGAGATGGTGAGGTATGGCTCTCCTAACTGTGGTGTGTCTTAGAGATGGTGAGGTATGGCTCTCCTAACTGTGGTGTGTCTAGGAGATGGTGAGGTATGGCTCTCCTAACTGTGGTGTGTCTTAGAGATGGTGAGGTATGGCTCTCCTAACTGTGGTGTGTCTTAGAGATGGTGAGGTATGGCTCTCCTAACTGTGGTGTGTCTAAGAGATGGTGAGGTATGGCTCTCCTAACTGTGGTGTGTCTAGGAGATGGTGAGGTATGGCTCTCCTAACTGTGGTGTGTCTAGGAGATGGTGAGGTATGGCTCTCCTAACTGTGCTGTGTCTAGGAGATGGTGAGGTATGGCTCTCCTAACTGTGGTGTGTCTCAGAGATGGTGAGGTATGGCTCTCCTAACTGTGGTGTGTCTAGGAGATGGTGAGGTATGGCTCTCCTAACTGTGGTGTGTCTAGGAGATGGTGAGGTATGGCTCTCCTAACTGTGCTGTGTCTTAGAGATGGTGAGGTATGGCTCTCCTAACTGTGGTGTGTCTTAGAGATGGTGAGGTATGGCTCTCCTAACTGTGGTGTGCTGTGTCTTGGCCTAAATGAGTTCTTCAACCCCTCTTTTGCAGGTGCAGACTAACATTGTCCCCTGGTGACACTGGTGCCACTATGTTTTTCAGTTGGTGGCACCAGCCCATGATTTGGTCCCACCAATTGTTATCCGCGGCGTCACTCAATAGAAAAAATGTGTAGTTTTCATGTTGTGATTCAAAATATTTTTTATGTGCAACTTAATCCCATAATCATGATTTCCACTTGTCAATGTGCAATTTTTGTTATATTTTACTGTTAAAATAGGGCTCCAGAATGTCTTCATTTTTTATTTTTTTTAATCGAGATGAATTTGACTGCATCTTTATGTGGTCTTTTATCGTAGGTACATTTTAATTGGGGCTAATTCACTTCCTGAGTAATTGGAACTTCAAAACACATTAGCTAGATGGCTAACTGTAGATATAATACCCACTGCTAGCAGCCATGTACAAGTGTCTTCAGAAGGTATTCATACCCCGTGACTTATTCCACATCCCACATATACACACAATACCCCATCATGACATCACAATACCCCATCATGACATCACAATACCCCATCATGACATCACAATACCCCATCATGACATCACAATAACCCATCATGACATCACAATACCCCATCATGACATCACAATACCCCATCATGACAAAGTTGAAAACATGTTTTTAGACATTTTCGTGAATTTATTGAAAATGAAATGCAGATTTCATAAGTATTCACACCTCTGAGTCAATACATGTTAGAATCACCTTTGGCAATGATTACAGCTGTGTGTCTTTCTGGGTAAGTCTCTAAGAGCTGTGTGTCTTTCTCAGTAAGTCTCTAAGAGCTGTGTGTCTTTCTGGGTAAGTCTCTAAGAGCTGTGAGTCTTTCTGGGTAAGTCTCTAAGAGCTGTGAGTCTTTCTGGGTAAGTCTCTAAGAGCTGTGTGTCTTTCTGGGTAAGTCTCTAAGAGCTGTGTGTCTTTCTGGGTAAGTCTCTAAGAGCTGTGAGTCTTTCTGGGTAAGTCTCTAAGAGCTGTGTGTCTTTCTGGGTAAGTCTCTAAGAGCTGTGTGTCTTTCTCAGTAAGTCTCTAAGAGCTGTGTGTCTTTCTGGGTAAGTTTCTAAGAGCTGTGAGTCTTTCTGGGTAAGTCTCTAAGAGCTGTGAGTCTTTCTGGGTAAGTCTCTAAGAGCTGTGTGTCTTTCTGGGTAAGTCTCTAAGAGCTGTGTGTCTTTCTGGGTAAGTCTCTAAGAGCTGTGAGTCTTTCTGGGTAAGTCTCTAAGAGCTGTGTGTCTTTCTGGGTAAGTCTCTAAGAGCTGTGAGTCTTTCTGGGTAAGTCTCTAAGAGCTTTCCACTCCTGGATTATACAGTATGTGCACATTTCATCTCTGTCAGGTTGTTGATCATTGCTAGACAGATATTTTCAAGTCTTGCCATAGATTTTCAAGTAGATTTAAGTAAAAAATTATAATAAAACTAGGCCACTCAGGAACATTCAATGTCGTCTTGGTAACCAACTCCAGTGTATATTTAGCCTTGTGTTATGGGTTATTTTTCTGCTGAAAGGGGAATTTGTTTCCCAGTGTCTGTTGGAAAGCAGACTGTGCTTAGCTCTATTCCGTTTCTTTCTGTTTCTTTTTTATCCTGAAAAACTCCCCCGGTCCTGAACGATTACAAGCATACCCATAACATGATGCAGCCACCGCTATGCTTGGAAACAACTGATACACCATACAACGTGTAATTAATAACTTCTCCATGCTCATAGGGATATTCAGTGTTTGCTTTTAGGTGCCTTTTTGTGAGGCATTGGAAAACCTGCCTGGTCTTTGTGGTTGAATCTGTATTTGAAATTCACTGCTCGACTGAGGGACCTTTTTAAAATTAGCTGTCTGTCGGGTACGGAGATGAGGTAGTCACTCACTCATGTTAAACTCTATTATTGCACACAGAGTGAGTCCGTGCGACTTGTTAAATCCATTTTCACTCAACTTATTTAGGTTTGTCTTAACAAAGGGGTTGAAATATTTATTGACACAACACATTTCAGGTTTTCATTTTTTTATTAATTGGTAAATATTTCTAAAAACATACTTTTACTGTGTGTGTGTGTGTGTGTGTGTGTGTGTGTGTGTGTGTGTGTGTGTGTGTGTGTGTTTAGGCCAGTGAAACAACATCTCAATTGAATCCATTTTAAATTCAGGGAGGGTTAGGGATGGAGGTGAAACGTGAACATGGGTCTCGTGATGTCATCTCTAATGGCCATAACAGGTACTTTATCTTTATTTTCTCTTCTCTCTCTCTCTCTGCTAATATCGCTCCCTCTCTCCCTCCCTCTCTCTCACCTGGGTCCCCCCTCATAACGGGCCTGTCATCAGAGGTGTAGCAGGGAGATTAGCCCCCCCCCCCCCCGCCTGGCTACAAAGCGCCAGCTGTGCTGCGGTGTATCCAGTCCCCTCCCCTCACAGCCTTAATTCACACCAGAGTAATTTGATTAGGGGCTTTTGGGTCCACTGCTTACTTTCAGCAATTTCCCATGTACATTGTCATCCAGTATTTCTGATGGCAGCAGTAGAACAGAACAGGACAACAGAACTGATTCCACTGGAGAACACTGGAGAACACTGCTGGCTCATTTGCATAGAAACGGTCAGATTAAAACAGGAAGTGTTTTGCATTTTGATAATTTTTCCTTCTTCATCAGCGTCGTAAGGTCACGTGGGATACTGTGGGAAGGTGAAACATGCCTAGTAGCCAGGAGGTGGGAGTCAGGGGGGTGGGCAGATAGAAGGGGGGTGTGTTGAGTGTCTGATGAGCATGGGGAGGTAACCAGCGTTTTCGGCTCCTCAGAATCCTGATTTCCGTCTACGACAGGAGGTTTAACCCTTCACTGCTCCGCGTGGCTCTAACGCTGTGGAGCTGTTCTGTACCTGGGGCTGCGTCCCAAATTACACCCTATTTAGGAATACAGACGAGGAGAATCTGAGATCTGATTGGTCTAGCTGTTCTGGGTCAAACATAATACTTCAGCGGAACTTGATTTATGGAATTGTACCAAAAGACCTAAATCCAAGCTAAATCAGTAACTTGAAAGTATTTGTATTAGTTGAGTTTACCCGGTATCGTGGAGGGCTCAAACCGCTAAATCCTGTACGACTCAAGTGCCCCTCACAAACTTCAAACTAAATACATATATCCTCAAATACTTCATGTTGGTACCTGTACTTCACCCACCAAGTTTGGGTGCGACGGTGGACTCATGTTCAAGTTTCAAAATCCCCCCCCAGAGGGAAGTTGGCTTTGCAGCAGTAGAGCTTAAAAACTAAAATCCACATGGATCACAATGATACACAATGGAAACTTATCTTCCATGTCTATTCCTTACTGGGATAGACATCCTTCCCTCAGAACCTACTGGAACAGCAGCTGGTTCTAGAGTCTCTAAAGGTTCTCAGAATGAAACACTGAGTTCTTAGAATGCTCTGATTCCTCTTCTCCTGGACTCTCCCTATTCCACTTTATCACCTCAGTACGGTGGAATTAGATTGGGATTTTATGGATGTGGTCCCTAATTTGTAAGGAATGTAAGTTTAGCACCTTGAAGCCTTGACGTTTTATTGAATAAAAAGTTGAAGTGGACGGTGACGCTAATGGGCTGACTGAGTGTGTGTGAGTTATATGTTGTGCCTTCAAGTTATACAGCCATCATTTGCATTGTATATGTGCAAAACGTGTAGGAAATTAGAATCACATTTTGAAGTGTTGAATTGGGTTGTTTTTAATCTCTCACTCCTGAAAGAGCCTCGGTATGTGATTTGTTATTGTATACGCTGAGAAGTCATCAGGGAAGTTGAAGTCTGATTTGAGTTTGAGTTGAACCGTTTCTTTATATGCTGGATTGATTTAAGGATTTCAGTTAAATCTCTATTTTCCTAATCACAAATTCTGATCACTTCAGCACATTGCCCACTGCCTCTCGCAAGTAAAATACCAAATTACAAATTGACTTAAACTGCTCTCTGTATTCTTAATCCTAATGAATATGCTAATAGTATTGAATTTCCGGCTGTAGGGAAAGAGAGCCTTTCCATAATCACGCAGGTCCATACATTGTAAAGGATTTATTTCCCTCTAAAACTTGAGCTCTGTAGAGACGGATCTGAAAACATTCTGATGCAATGCTAATGCAATTAACACTCTATTCAACTGTAGGAGCAAGAGCTAGGCTGCGTCCCAGATGGTGCCCTATTCTCTACCAAGTGCACTACTTTTTTAGTTCACAATGTAGGGAATAGGGTGCTATTTGGGATGCAGACATGCTCCAACCCTCAATGGTACCAGACAGCCTGTATATAACTCATTAGGCCTTCTCTCTCTCTCTCTCGCACTCTTTCGCTCACCCTATTTTCCTCTCTCTTTCACCCTTCCCTCTTTCTTTCTCTATCTCTCTCTCTCTCTCTCTCTCTCTCTCTCTCTTTCTCTATCTCTCTCTCTCTCTCTCTCTCTCTCTCTCTCTCTCTCTCTCTCTCTCTCTCTCTCTCTCTCTCTCTCTCTCTCTCTATCTCTATCTCTATCTCTATCTCTATCTCTATCTCTCTCTCTCTTTCTCTCTATCTCTGCTTTCTCTCTGGTACTGTGGCATCTGCTTGTTGGAACAGTATGTAGATTGATCTACATATTGAATGAGTGCAGCAGGCCTTGCCAGTATATACCCACAGCAGCCTTATCCGCACGATAAACAAGACTGAACAAAACCCTGTAAATGAGTGACTGACTGATGCAAGAGGAGAGACATCACACAGTCTTAGCAGACGTTCTGTCCTCCTTTCACATGACCAGTGGAGATCCTGTCTCCGGTCCCTGGCAGACAGAACGAGAGGGATAAAGAGAAAGAACAGCGAGGGAGTCTGAGTACTGGCCACACAGCCTGGCGCACAGCCTGGCACGCAGCCTGGCACGCAGACCAGCCACCTCACGCTCAGTCACACGCTCTCCCTCACTCCCACTGCCGCTCGCTCTCCCTGGTACACCCGCGCACGGTAGACACACATGCGCGCACGCACACTCTTCTGAGGGCCACACGGAGTGACATCTAGAGAAGTGGTTCATTGTTCCCCTCGGCCCCCTCTCTGTCTTCACGCTCCACTGAGCAGCTAGCTAAGTCCCTAAACGCTTTCCAAAAAAAGGTTCCATATTGAACCAAACAGGGATCTGTCACTTGCTTCATATATGGAACCCTTAAGAGTTCTATATAGAACCCTTTTTATAGGGTTCTATGATCAGAACCCTAGAGGTTCTTGTAAACGGAAACAAAATGTGTTCCATATAGAACCATTTTTATAAGGTTCTTTAATCAGAACCCTGGGGGTTCTTGTAAACGGAAACAAAACGTGTTCCCTGTGGCTCAGTTGGTAGAGCATGGTGTTTGCAACGCCAGGGTTGTGGGTTCGATTCCCACGGGGGGCCAGTACGAAAAGAAAAAAAAAGGGGAAAAAAATGCATGAATTGTAATGTATGTATTCACTACTGTAAGTTGCTCTGGATAAGAGCGTTTGCTAAATGACTAAAATGTAAATGTGTTCTATATAGAACCCTGTTTGGTGACATTGATGAATAATGGCAATTAATAAATAGTAATATTTCTAGCAAACAATATAATATATTAAATATTGGACATAAGAATACCAGCATAGTTCTTTAGATTTGATTGTGATTATATGCAAACGTAAGCAGGAAAACTCACCCAAAGCGAACGGGCGGAACAAGCAGAGGGAGGCGGGCGGAACAAGCAGAGGGAGGCGGGCGGAACAAGCAGAGGGAGGCGGGCGGAACAAGCAGAGGGAGGCGGGCGGAACAAGCAGAGCGGAACAAGCAGAGCGAGGCGGGCGGAACAAGCAGAGCGGAACAAGCAGAGCGAAGCGGGCGGAACAAGCAGAGCGAGGCGGGCGGAACAAGCAGAGGGAGGCGGGCGGAACAAGCAGAGCGGAACAAGCAGAGCGAAGCGGGCGGAACAAGCAGAGCGAGGCGGGCGGAACAAGCAGAGCGAGGCGGGCGGAACAAGCAGAGCGAGGCGGGCGGAACAAGCAGAGCGAGGCGGGCGGAACAAGCAGAGGGAGGCGGGCGGAACAAGCAGAGCGAGGCGGGCGGAACAAGCAGAGGGAGGCGGGCGGAACAAGCAGAGGGAGGCGGGCGGAACAAGCAGAGGGAGGCGGGCGGAACAAGCAGAGGGAGGCGGGCGGAACAAGCAGAGGGAGGCGGGCGGAACAAGCAGAGCGAGGCGGGCGGAACAAGCAGAGCGAGGCGGGCGGAACAAGCAGAGCGAGGCGGGCGGAACAAGCAGAGGGAGGCGGGCGGAACAAGCAGAGGGAGGCGGGCGGAACAAGCAGAGGGAGGCGGGCGGAAAGGACTGGAGAGGCAGAGCAGTGACACTATGCCAGCAGGATGGTCCATATCTCCAATCATCTTTGCTGATAGTGATGTTGTTTCCATAAGTGGATGAATTGAATTAGCATGTATGGTAAAGCCTCAACCCTTAGCTACCTCTTCCAGTTCAAACGAGCTCCAAAAATAGTTCATAATGACCACATTTTTATTGTTTTGTGTGACTACAGCTCCAGTGATAAAACACAAAAATAGAGACCCGTTCTAAATGAGCGAGGCATAAATCGGACAGACCACCCTGCTTCGGTTGGGTCATCGTTATTCATAACTATGCATTATAATATAAATCACACGCCTCGCACGCTCGCCTTTAGTGAGTTTAGGCCAATAGTTTTGGAATATGCACTAGTGGCCAGGGAGGCATATTTATTGGAATTGATGGCCCACATGAATCTTGGTACCAACTCTGGCTGACTGACTTGGGCTACAGTACTGTTCTATATGGGTTGATGACTTCCTTATGGATCAGTACTGTTCTATATGGGTTGATGACTTCCTTATGGATCAGTACTGTTCTATATGGGTTGATGACTTCCTTATGGACCAGTACTGTTCTATATGGGTTGAGGACTTCCTTATGGATCAGTACTGTTCTATATGGGTTGATGACTTCCTTATGGACCAGTACTGTTCTATATGGGTTGATGACTTCCTTATGGATCAGTACTGTTCTATATGGGTTGATGACTTCCTTATGGATCAGTACTGTTCTATATGGGTTGATGACTTCCTTATGGATCAGTACTGTTCTATATGGGTTGATGACTTCCTTATGGAACAGTAGCCTAATGGGTTGCTGCCTGGCTGGTTCCTGAGAAAAGGAGCAAATACATGAGTTCATCTGCTGGAGTAAAGGTGAGGTAATCTGCAGGAGTAAAGGTGGGGTAATCTGCAGGAGTAAAGGCGAGGTAATCTGCAGGAGTAAAGGTGAGGTAATCTGCAGGAGTAAAGGCGAGGTAATCTGCAGGAGTAAAGGTGAGGTAATCTGCAGGAGTAAAGGCGGGGTAATCTGCAGGAGTAAAGGCGAGGTAATCTGCAGGAGTAAAGGTGGGGTAATCTGCAGGAGTAAAGGTGGGGTAATCTGCAGGAGGGAAGGTGAGGTAATCTGCAGGAGTAAAGGTGGGGTAATCTGCAGGAGTAAAGGCGGGGTAATCTGCAGGAGGGAAGGTGAGGTAATCTGCAGGAGTAAAGGCGGGGTAATCCGCAGGAGTAAAGGCGGGGTAATCCGCAGGAGTAAAGGCGGGGTAATCTGCAGGAGTGAAGGCGGGGTAATCTGCAGGAGGGAAGGCGGGGTAATCTGCAGGAGGGAAGGCGGGGTAATCTGCAGGAGGGAAGGCGGGGTAATCTGCAGGAGGGAAGGCGGGGTAATCTGCAGGAGGGAAGGCGGGGTAATCTGCAGGAGGGAAGGCGGGGTAATCTGCAGGAGGGAAGGCGAGGTAATCTGCAGGAGTAAAGGTGGGGTAATCTGCAGGAGGGAAGGCGGGGTAATCTGCAGGAGTAAAGGTGGGGTAATCTGCAGGAGTAAAGGTGAGGTAATCTGCAGGAGTAAAGGTGAGGTAATCTGTAGAAATGAGTTAATCTTCCAAAATGAAGACGACATGCTATGCAGACATAATTATTATGATGTACATTTTACATTTTAGTCATTTAGCAGACGCTCTTATCCAGAGCGATTTACAGTAGTGAGTGCATACATTTCATTTCATACATTTCATACATTTTTTCCCCCGTACTGGTCCCCCGTGGGAATCGAACCCACAACCCTGGCGTTGCAAACACCATGCTCTACCAACTGAGCCACACGGGACCGTAGAAGAACGACTTCCATGCAGTTGTCAGCAGCAGGCGACAGAGAGATCCATTGCCTCTGATAGTTGGGTTACTGCTAGACTGAGCAAAACGTACTGTGTTAAGTCATGTAATGATTAAGTAGGCGATTGAATCACTGAGACTTATGATAAATAATTGATTATAAATAATTTAGGATGGCTACATACCTCCAGTCAGCCCACGGCCCACCTTGTGTATTCAGGAGTTCAGCAACAGTCTTCTAACGGCTTCATGAAACACAGTCCCCTCATCTGCAGGTAGCCGAATCCCTCAGCTGACAAGGTACAAATCTGTTGTTCTGTCCTGAACAAGGCAGTTAACCCACTGTTCCCTGGTAGCCGAATCCCTCAGCTGACAAGGTACAAATCAGTTGTTCTGTCCCTGAACAAGACAGTTAACCCACTTTTCCCTGGTAGCCGAATCCCCGAGCTGACAAGGCACAAATCTGTTGTTCTGTCCCTGAACAAGGCAGTTAACCCACTGTTCCCTGGTAGCCGAATCCCTCAGCTGACAAGGTACAAATCTGTTGTTCTGCCCCAGAACAAGGCAGTTAACCCACTGTTCCCTGGTAGGCCGTCATTCAAAATAAGAATTTGTTCTTAACTGACTTGCCTAGCTAAATAAAAGTAAAATAAAAAAAATCTGACTATTCACCTTTCTCTCCTCCGTCACATCTGTGTAAGTTGTTCCTGAAGAGTCGCCAGCGTGGTGATCATATCAAGCTCACGTTATTTAAATCATTATGAGACTCAGACCAGACGTAGCAGGTTAAAACGGAAGCCTGGGTCATGGTTCAACACGACTGGACCGTTGTCATACAGTTCCATGATTACTGACAATCAGATTAGACAGTTAGATTTATAGGACACCCCCCTGTACACTCCCTCATGGATTGAACTTGAATATGACAACTTTCAGATGACTCAAACCACAATGTTTTTATTCATCAACATATTTTGTGTGTATAAAGCTCTCCAAACCATTTTTTCCCTCAGGATTCATACGTACTTTCCTAACCCTAAAATGTGCCTAAATAATCGACAAGATCAGAGTGTTTTTAAATCTACCAGTTGGTGCTGAAACGGAGGCAAATACGCGTAGATGGCGTCTGTCATCAAAATGTATAATTAATGGTTTAAAGGGATGGCTTAAGATAAATGTACTGAAAACTTTATTGAATGAAAACTACACAAGAAAAACATCTGTTGGCCATCAAGTGGGAGGGTTTTAAACTGTTGAATTACATTTATTCAGTGTGCCCAAGGGAACCAGGCCTGTAAAGCCCGTTAGGCGTGCGTTAGAAAGTCCATCATTTCCTAAATCTGAATCGGGGCCCATACGATTATGGCTTCATGTCTTTGGATGAAATAATCAACATTGCTTTCCTTAATAAATAGAACAATAACATGCTTATTGGGTATTTGGGTATTTGCATCCACCATGGTCTGGAGTCTTCATGCTGGAATGGCAGTTGGTTCCTGGTGGAACGTTAGAATTTCATAATTTTGAATTGACCAATAAGGTTCCATATAGAACCTTCTACTTTGCAACAGCAGAGGTTTGTATGAACCTTGCGGTCGGTTTCCCACGTCGACCTCATCCTGCCGGGGTCTGATGAGACAACTAGACATTTTTCTGACCAGGCGATATCATGAAACAGCATCGTGAATATGGATATAAATGTCAATGCAAAACAGCTGAAACATATGAATAGATGTCTGGTTAGCTGTCATTTCAGAGTGACATGACTGTTAGCTTTTGTTAGCTGTTGTTGGCTAAAATCCCCATTACACTCTGGGGTAAGGATAGATCCCTCTAGGTTCTCTGCCTTCACTAAGTTAATATACACTACCATTCAAAAGTTTGGGGTCACTTACATAATGTCCATGTTTTTGAAAGAAAAGCACATTTTCTTTGTCCATTAAAATAACATCAAATTAAATAGTACCCACAAAACCCCAGTCTCAACGTCAACGGTGAAGAGGCGACTCCGGGATGCTGGCCTTCTAGGCAGAGTTGCAAAGAAAAAGACATCTCAGACTGGCCAATAAAAATAAAATATTAAAATGAGCAAAATAACACAGACACTGGACAGAGGAACTCTGGAGTCGCCTCTTCACTGTTGACGTTGAGACTGGTGTTTTGCGGGTACTATTTAATGAAGCTGCCAGTTGAGGACTTGTGAGGCGTCTGTTTTTCAAACTAGACACTCTAATGTACTTGTCCTCTTGCTCAGTTGTGCACCGGGGCCTCCCACTCCTCTTTCTATTCTGGTTAGAGCCAGTTTGTGCTGTTCTGTGAAGGGAGTAGTACACAGCGTTGAACGAGATCTTCAGTTTCTTGGCAATTTCTCGCATGGAATAGTCTTCATTTCTCAGAACAAGAATAGACTGACGAGTTTCAGAAGGAAAGTCTTTGTTTCTGGCCATTTTGAGCCTGTAATCAAACCCACAAATGTTGATGCTCCAGATACTCAGCTAGTCTAAAGAAGGCCAGTTTTATTGCTTCTTTAATCAGAACAACAGTTTCCAGCTGTGCTAACATAATTGCAAAAGTGTTTTCTAATGATCAATTAACCTTTTCAAGATAAACTTGGATTAGCTAACACAACGTGCCATTGGAACACAGGAGTGATGGTTGCTGATAATGGGCCTCTGTAGATATTCCATTTAAAATCAGCCGTTTCCAGCTACAATAGTCATTTACAACATTAACGATGTCTACACTGTATTTCTGATCAAGTTGATGTTATTTTAATGGACAAAAAATGTGCTTTTCTTTCAAAAACAAGGACATTTCTAAGTGACCCCAAACTTTTGAACGGTAGTATATATTGATATATTCTTTTACATAATATAATAATAATCAAAAAGTTGAATATAGAACCCCAAAGAACCCTTTTAAGAGTGTAGACACTCATTTAATGTATGTGTGTGTGTGTGTGTGTGTGTGTGTGTGTGTGTGTGTGTGTGTGGACTGTAGAATTAGATTCCTGGAGAGGTAAGGGCACCGAGTTTTACTGCTAACCTGATTTACGCTTATCATTACACACACTTTATTATAAGAGAAAATATGTTTGTCAGTGTCCCAAACGGTACCCTATTCCCTATATAGTGCACTACTTTTGCCAGGAGCTCTGGTCTATGTAGGGAATAGGGTGCGGTTTGGGACTCAACCCAGAGGTTAAAAGAGGGGCCTACACAACATGACCGTGCGTTTTCATTTCAGCAGTAAGTATGTCCTTTCATCTCCTTTCAGTTGGAAAGGCTGTGCAGCGTGTGATTGTGTGGTGCATACCTTCCCTCCCTCTCTCCATCCATCCCTCTCTCCATTCACTCACCACCCTCCTGTAATCCTGCTCTGTGTGTGTGTGTGTGTGTCCTGCCCTGATGATCAAAAAGCAAAATCTTGTGTGTCTGGGACATCATGTGCTGTAGTACTTAAAGCAGCAAGCCGATTAGTCCTCTTTCTGCTCTGGCTCATGCTAGTCCTGTTTCTGTTTCTGCTCTGGCTCATGACGACAGTATTGTAGGCACCTTGGGGGGCAGACCCTCCTGGAACCCCGGGGGGGGGCAGACCCTCCTGGAACCCCGGGGGGGGACCCTCCTTGGAACCCTGGGACGGGGGCAGACCCTCCTGGAACCCCAGGACGGGGGGGGGGGGGGGCACACCCTCCTGGAACCCTAGGACGTGGGGGGGGGGGGGCACACCCTCCTGGAACCCCAGGACGGGGGCGCTCGTTTCTCAGGTTGTCGTAGGAAAAAAACAATGCCAGCGCTCAAACGGGGAGCTTTATTAGTGTGGTGATTATTATGTTGAGAAACATCAAACAAGACACGGCGGTGCAGAATATGGACTTAATATCAAATAAACGTCAAATAAAACATTTTTAGTTTCTGTCATGGTAGGACAGAGATGTAATATAGGTGGAGTTTGTTTTACATGGCCTGATGCCCCGGGTGACTGGAGATTTCAGTTAAGAACCAATGGTATGGTCCAAAATGAGCCACCGCCGCACATCCGTGCCACCGGTCCATGTAAAACAAACTCTCCTATTTGAAAAGGCAGCTGCGTTCTCTCCACAGCTCCTCCAGTCTGTCCTCCGTCACCCCCTCGTTCTCTCCACAAGCTCCTCCAGTCTGTCCTCCGTCACCTCGTTCTCGTCCACAGCTCCTCCGGTCTGTCCTCCGTCACCCTCGTTCTCTAGCCACAGCTCCTCCGGTCTGTCCTCCGTCACCTCGTTCTCTCCACAGCTCCTCCGTCTGTCCTCCGTCACCTCGTTCTCATCCACAGCTCCTCCGGTCTGTCCTCCGTCACCTCGTTCTCTCCACAGCTCCTCCGGTCTGTCCTCCGTCACCTCGTTCTCTCCACAGCTCCTCCGGTCTGTCCTCCGTCACCTCGTTCTCTCCACAGCTCCTCCGGTCTGTCCTCCGTCACCTCGTTCTCTCCACAGCTCCTCCGTCTGTCCTCACGTCCCTCGTTCTCTCCACAGCTCCTCCGGTCTGTCCTCCGTCACCTCGTTCTCTCCACAGCTCCTCCGGTCTGTCCTCCGTCACCTCGTTCTCTCCACAGCTCCTCCGGTCTGTCCTCCGTCACCTCGTTCTCTCCCAGGTCCTCCGGCTGTCCTCCGTCACCTCGTTCTCTCCACAGCTCCTCCGGTCTGTCCTCCGTCACCTCGTTCTCTCCACAGGTCCTCCGGTCTGTCCTCCGTCACCTCGTTCTCTCCACAGCTCCTCCGGTCTGTCCTCCGTCACCTCGTTCTCTCCACAGCTCCTCCGGTCTGTCCTCCGTCACCTCGTTCTCTCTACAGCTCCTCCGGTCTGTCCTCCGTCACCTCGTTCTCTCCACAGCTCCTCCGGTCTGTCCTCCGTCACCTCGTTCTCTCCACAGCTCCTCCGGTCTGTCCTCCGTCACCTCGTTCTCTCCACAGCTCCTCCGGTCTGTCCTCCGTCACCTTCGTTCTCTCCACAGCTCCTCCGGTCTGTCCTCCGTCACCTCGTTCTCCTCACAGCTCCTCCGTCTGTCCTCCGTCACCTCGTTCTCTCCACAGCTCCTCCGGTCTGTCCTCCGTCACCTCGTTCTCTCCACAGCTCCTCCGGTCTGTCCTTCCGTCACCTCGTTCTCTCACACAGCTCCTCCGGTCTGTCCTCCGTCACCTCGTTCTCTCCACAGCTCCTCCGGTCTGTCCTCCGTCACCCTCGTTCTCTCCACAGCTCCTCCGGTCTGTCCTCCGTCACCTCGTTCTCCTCCACAGCTCCTCCGGTCTGTCCTCCGTCACCTCGTTCTCTCCACATGCTCCTCCGGTCTGTCCTCCGTCACCTCGTTCTCTCCACAGCTCCTCCGGTCTGTCCTCCGTACCCTCGTTCTCTCCACAGCTCCTCCGGTCTGTCCTCCGTCACCTCGTTCTCTCCACAGCTCCTCCGGTCTGTTCTCCGTCACCTCGTTCTCTCCACAGCTCCTCCAGTCTGTCCTCCGTCACCTCGTTCTCTCCACAGCTCCTCCGGTCTGTCCTCCGTCACCTCGTTCTCTCCACAGCTCCGCCAGTCTGTCCTCCGTCACCTCGTTCTCTCGGTCCACACGGGGCGTGGTGGTGGTGGTGGTGATGGTGGTGATGGTGGTGGTGGTGGTGGTGGTTGTTGTTGCCTGGAATTAGGCTGCTCATCCAAGATCCTATTAATCTTGTTGCCAGTTACTACAACGGATTGGTGTAAATACAAACTGTTAAAGCTTAAAGCCTTAGGGAGAGGGTTTTTCTCACACTTGAACATAAACAAGCCTGCACGCTTAAAGCCATGTTTCTGCTTAGCTGTCCATTCTCAGAGGGATCTCTAGGGGGCGCTGTCCTCTCATACAGTCGACTAGAGGAGACCAAACTGGACGGCTGGCAGACCTGCAGTGTGTTTGGTGGGGCAGAGGGTTCATACACCCAGATAGCCCAATGCGCTCAGAGCCCTGCTCCTCTATCCCAGCTGTGTGTGTGTGTGTGTGTGTGTGTGTGTGTGTGTGTGTGTGTGTGTGTGTGTGTGTGTGTGTGTGTGTGTGTGTGTGTGCGCGCACCATCCCGGCAGAGCCAGGCAATGCACCACAAACTCTTCATCACTGATTGGGGTTTTAGTGACACCTTTTCATCAACATTATAACCCATATAGCCAGGACTCTCATCAACATTATAACCCATATAGCCAGGACTCTCATCAACATTATAACCCATATAGCCAGGACTCTCATCAACATTATAACCCATATAGCCAGGACTCTCATCAACATTATAACCCATATAGCCAGGACTCTCATCAACATTATAACCCATAATAGCCAGGACTCTCATCAACATTATAACCCATATAGCCAGGACTCTCATCAACATTATAACCCATTATAACCCATATAGCCAGGACTCTCATCAACATTATAACCCATATAGCCAGGACTCTCATCAACATTATAACCCATATAGCCAGGACTCTCATCAACATTATAACCCATATAGCCAGGACTCTCATCAACATTATAACCCATATAGCCAGGACTCTCATCAACATTATAACCCATATAGCCAGGACTCTCATCAACATTATAACCCATATAGCCAGGACTCTCATCAACATTATAACCATATAGCCAGGACTCTCATCAACATTATAACCCATATAGCCAGGACTCTCATCAACATTATAACCCATATAGCCAGGACTCTCATCAACATTATAACCCATATAGCCAGGACTCTCATCAACATTATAACCCATATAGCCAGGACTCTCATCAACATTATAACCCATATAGCCAGGACTCTCATCAACATTATAACCCATATAGCCAGGACTCTCATCAACATTATAACCCATATAGCCAGGACTCTCATCAACATTATAACCCATATAGCCAGGACTCTCATCAGCATTATAACCCATATAGCCAGGACTCTCATCAACATTATAACCCATATAGCCAGGACTCTCATCAACATTATAACCCATATAGCCAGGACTCTCATCAACATTATAACCCATATAGCCAGGACTCTCATCAACATTATAACCCTATAGCCAGGACTCTCATCAACATTATAACCCATATAGCCAGGACTCTCATCAACATTATAACCCATATAGCCAGGACTCTCATCAACATTATAACCCATATAGCCAGGACTCTCATCAACATTATACCCATATAGCCAGGACTCTCATCAACATTATAACCCATATAGCCAGGACTCTCATCAACATTATAACCCATATAGCCAGGACTCTCATCAACATTATAACCCATATAGCCAGGACTCTCATCAACATTATAACCCATATAGCCAGGACTCTCATCAACATTATAACCCATATAGCCAGGACTCTCATCAACATTATAACCCATATAGCCAGGACTCTCATCAACATTATAACCCATATAGCCATGACTCTCATCAACATTATAACCCATATAGCCAGGACTCTCATCAACATTATAACCCATATAGCCAGGACTCTCATCAACATTATAACCCATATAGCCAGGACTCTCATCAACATTATAACCCATATAGCCAGGACTCTCATCAGCATTATAACCCATATAGCCAGGACTCTCATCAACATTATAACCCATATAGCCAGGACTCTCATCAACATTATAACCCATATAGCCAGGACTCTCATCACATTATAACCCATATAGCCAGGACTCTCATCAACATTATAACCCATATAGCCAGGACTCTCATCAACATTATAACCCATATAGCCAGGACTCTGAAGATCTGAACCCCCAGAGCCACTGTGACAGAGGCCCAGTTAGTTCAGCCCAGCTGCTGCTGTCAACAGTCCTGTGGTCTATTGTGTGCCTGTGTTTTGGCACCCCATTTCCTGTCGCGTGGAAACATGTGACCAGCGACTCCCAGTAGTAGTGTCACACTATAACTATTTAAACATTCTCTCCTAATGGACAGACGGAGGCAGGACAGACCTCTCTCTCTCTTCAGTGTAAACTCACTTGCCTGGAGGCTTTCTCTCAATCTAGCTGCACCCCCGTCCACTATATTATCTACCCCGGCAGGCAGTGAAGAGGGTGTGTGTGTTTGTGTGTGCGCACGTCTATAAGCGTGTGTTCCCGGGCTATGGGTTTATGAAAGCGTCACCACGAGGGATGAAGAAAGAGAGAAAGCTGAAAGACGTAATGCAGCCCTCTGGGCCCTGAGGTCAATCAACAACATGGTTCAATAGAGAAATGTATCGGAAACTGCAACCGATGAAGGAGACCCAGGCAGGAGACCCAGGCAGGAGACCCAGGCAGGAGACCCAGGCAGTCCCAGGAAGGAGACCCAGGCAGTCCCATAGACCTTTATATTGTGGAGAGACCCAGGCAGACCCAGGCAGACCCAGGAAGGAGACCCAGGCAGTCCCATAGACCTTTATATTGTGGAGAGACCCAGGCAGACCCAGGAAGGAGACCCAGGCAGTCCCATAGACCTTTATATTGTGGAGAGACCCAGGCATACCCAGGCAGACCCAGGAAGGAGACCCAGGCAGTCCCATAGACCTTTATATTGTGGAGAGACTTAGTCCAGTACAAAGGTCATGGGTTGTGGAGAGACCCAGTAAAAAGATGCATTAAGAATGCATAAGGCCTGAGTCTCACTGGGCTTCCTGTAGGCCTCTGACCAAGAGTAGTGGGCTGTCCAGGCAGTAGGCTGCCATTTTAGATTCCCCCAAGTGTCTGTCTTGAAGCTGTCATCCTTAATGGTGAAACGGACACGTCCCTTTGGGAGTTTACAACAAACCGAGTCTGTGAGCCTGGGTGACAGATGGTTTCAGTTGATGAGAGCAGATATGGACAGTGACCACCGTAGAGTCAGGTGTGTGTGTTGTAGAGCAGAGTGATGGGGTTTATAGTGAAAGGTGTGAAAGCAGCAGTGATTGAGTGGTTTCTATATCGTCATGACTCAGGAAACACATCACCTTGTTGAGTGTGTCATACTGAAGACCTGGGGGGACACGTATTACATGGGCCCCAGGACGGACACACACACACACACAGAGAAAAACACATTTATAGCTCTCTGTGATGACATCACTTGTTCCTGTTGAAATACTCTTCCCCTCCTCCTCCCCTCCTCCTCCCCTTTTCTTCTCTTCCCCTCTCCTCCTCCCCTACTCCTCTCCTCCTCCCCTACTCCTCTCCTCCTCCCCTCCTCCTCCCCTCCCCTACTCCTCTCCTCCTCCCCTACTCCTCTCCTCCTCCCCTCCTCCTCCCCTCCCCTACTCCTCTCCCCCTCCCCTACTCCTCTCCTCCCCTTCTCCCCCTCCCCTACTCCTCTCCTCCCCTTCTCCCCCTCCCCTACTCCTCTCCCCCTCCCCTTCTCCTCTCCCCCTCCCCTACTCCTCTCCCCCTCCCCTACTCCTCTCCTCCCCTTCTCCCCCTCCCCTACTCCTCTCCTCCCCTTCTCCCCCTCCCCTACTCCTCTCCCCCTCCCCTACTCCTCTCCCCCTCCCCTACTCCTCTCCCCCTCCCCTACTCCTCTCCTCCCCTTCTCTTCCCCTTCTCCTCTCCCCTCTCCTCCTCCCCTCTCCTCCTCTCCTCCTCCTCTCCTCATCCCCTCTCCTCCTCTCCTCCTCCTCTCCTCATCCCCTCTCCTCCTCTCCTCCTCCTCTCCTCATCCCCTCTCCTCCTCTCCCCCTCCCCTTCTCTTCCTCTTCTCCCTCTCCTCCTCTCCTCCTCTCCTCCTCCTCCTCTCCTCCTCCCTTCTCCTCCTCTCCTCCTCCTCTCCTCATCCCCTCTCCTCCTCCCCTCCTCCCCTTCTCCTCTCCTCCTCTCCTCCTCCTCTCCTCCTCCCCTCTCCTCCTCTCCTCCTCCCCTCCCCTCCTCTCCTCCTCTCCTCCTCCTCTCCCCCTCCCCTCCTCCTCCTCTCCTCTATTTTACTGTCACCACTCCTGTAAAGGTAGTGAGGTAATGAACCCTTAGTGACAGGTGGGGAACATGCAGGTGATTGTGATTTACCTCATTTAAATTAGTTCTTCCTTGTAACCAATATCAGAGAAGGCGTGTTTGCAGAGTGGTTTATGTAGCTAAATATCTACTCTACTGGTGCCACATTTTGACTGTAGGGTTTCAGCAAATATAATTCAAAGCTGACCGTATTCGTCTATGGCAAAGATACTATACTTATGTCTCCCTTGGTGTTAGTTATATATATTCATGCAATTTGAATGTTTAAATTGCTTTGTGTTTCTCCAAATTTGCTTGATGATTTTCCTGCGACACTGCATCCACGTTGCTTGACATCGCTGTTTCAAAGAGCTGTCAGTGGAGGCTCATGGATACGCGCTCCCTGCCCACTCAGCCTGGTAGTCAGCCAGGTGTATGTTTTATCATCAGGACTGCTCAGGACTTTTAAAGAGGAGATGACTGAGAGACATGTTGACATGCATGAACAAACACACAGGCACACGTGTTGGACTTGTTACAAATTGGCTTATTATTAAGAGGATGCCAGTACAAACAGGTGGGAAAGGCACATTTCTCTCTGCTGTCGAAAGATGTTTTCTTTAGGTTCTCTGATGGGGGTCTTACCTCGTTGGCTAAGCGTTGAAAAAGTACTGCGAGCGTGGTTGTGTTTCAGTGAAACATCAGTCAGCCAGTCTTCTACTTGGTATCTGTGTAATACAGGTTCTGCCACCCTGGGACCCTCTTCTACCTCCACCAGTGATACAGAGCACAGCAGCAATAACAGCCAGCCAACCAGCCCTGACAATCACGCCAAAAAAGAAATGAGTTGAGGGCTTTAAACAAGACCACTGGGGTTTCAAACTCATTTCATCACTCGTTTCATAGAGCCCAGAAAGAAAACAATATTTATTACTTTTGGAGATTAGGGGCTCTGAGGCGGCAGTGGTGCGTTGGGGGGGGGGGGGCGGGGGGAGAATACCAGAGAAGAAGAAAGGAGGGTGGGAAGAGGAAGATGTGTTCGACCTTAATGAGGTTTAATGTTTGACTGGGGGGGGGGGGGCAACAAAGGTGTGTGTGTGTGTGTCCTATAGGTCTATACCAGGCTGTAATCTAATTTGCTGTGAATGCAGGGTAATAATGAAGCTGAGACCTGTTAATCATAAAGAGGGAGATGGAAGGATGAAGGGACTGGTGTATTGTCCTCTCTTCTCCCAGAGTAGACCTTATGGCTCCTGACTGTGTCTGTAGGCCCCACCTGAGGTGTTCTCTCTGTGTGTGTGTGTGTGTGTGTGTGTCTGTCTCTGTGTGTGTGGTCTGTGTGTGTCTGTCTCTGTGTGTGTGGTCTGTTTCTGTGTGTGTGTGTGTGTATCTCCGTGTGTGTGTCTCCGTGTGTGTGTGTCTGTCTCTGTGTGTGTGGTCTGTGTGTGTCTGTCTCTGTGTGTGTGGTCTGTGTGTGTCTGTCTCTGTGTGTGTGGTCTGTGTGTGTCTGTCTCTATGTGTTTCTCCGTGTGTGTGTGTGTCTCCGTGTGTGTGTGTGTCTCCGTGTGTGTGTGTCTCCGTGTGTGTGTGTCTCCGTGTGTGTGTGTCTCCGTGTGTGTGTGTGTGTCTGTGTGTGTGTGTGTGTGTGTGTGTGTGTGTGTGTGTGTGTGTGTGTGTGTGTGTGTGTGTGTGTGTATTCTGTCTGTGAGCTGAACAGTGAACAGTCACTCCAGGGCCTCTCTCTCTCTCTCTCCACAAAGTGGTTGTTTTAATGGTGACATTCCAGTCTGTGTGAGGTACGTGGTCAGGGCCAGGACACAGGAAAGACCAGACACACAGCCACTGGAGGTAGCCTTCCTGTATTTCACACTATGATAGTCCTCTGTATATCCTCACCCACAGTTGCTACTGGATTAGGGCTGTGAGGGAGAGCAGGGTAGGGGGGGTGTGATGATATGGCAGGGCCAGGACACAGGGAAGACCCTGACACACACATAAACACCCTCTGAAAGTAGAGGGTATTCTCCTGTACGACCTCTAAGGGCAGGACTGGCTTAGGGATCCCTGGGAAACAGTGTTACTAGAGGGACTAACCTGGATAAACAAATGAAATGAGGGCAGGGAGGGAGGGGGGGGAGGGAGGGAGGGGGGGGAAGGAGGGGGGGAGGGAGGGAGGGGGGGGAAGGAGGGAGGAGGGAGGGAGGGAGGGCTGGGAGGGAGGGAGGGCTGGGAGGGAGGGAGGGAGGGATGGGAGGGAGGGAGGGGAGGGAGGGAGGGAGGGAGGGCACTTTGTGTGTGTTTTATATGATGGTGGTGTCTAGGGTCAGGCTAGAGGAAAGGCCAGACACATAAACACCCTCTGGAGGTACAGTGGAGTATTGTCCTGTATCACCTCTTACTGCAGGACTGGCGTAGGGCTCTCTGGAAAACACTGGCTAGTGTTACTCTGGGGACGAGCCTGGATAAATACATGGAATGAGGGCAGGGAGGGAGGGAGGGAGGAGGAGGCAGGGAGGGAGGGAGGGAGGAGGGAGGCAGGCAGGCAGGCAGGGAGGGAGGGAGGGAGGGAGGGAGGGAGGCAGGGCAGGCAGGGAGGGAGGGAGGGAGGCAGGCAGGCAGGGAGGGAGGGAGGGAGGCAGGGCAGGGCAGGGAGGGAGGCAGGGAGGGAGGGAGGCAGGCAGGAGGGAGGCAGGCAGGGAGGCAGGGCAGGGCAGGGAGGGAGGGAGGCAGGGAGGAGGCAGGCAGGGCAGGGAGGCAGGCAGGCAGGGAGGGAGGCAGGGAGGGAGGGAGGGAGGGAGGCAGGGCAGGGAGGGAGGGAGGCAGGGCAGGGCAGGGGAGGGAGGGAGGGAGGGAGGCAGGGCCACTTTGTGTGATGGGGGTGTTAGGGTCAGGCTAGAGTAAAAGGCCAGACACAAACAGCCTCAGGAGGTAGTCCACTGTATACTGTAACAGTCCAGTTATACAGCACTGTATATCCACCCTGATATCAGGGAATGTATTAGTGGTAGGACAGGTCTGGGATATCCACCCTGACATCAGGGAATGTATTAGTGGTAGGACAGGTCAGGTATATCCATCCTGATATCAGGGAATGTATTAGTGGTAGGACAGGTCAGGGATATCCATCCTGATATCAGGGAATGTATTAGTGGTAGGACAGGTCAGGGATATCCACCCTGACATCAGGGAATGTATTAGTGGTAGGACAGGTCAGAGATATCCACCCTGATATCAGGGAATGTATTAGTGGTAGGACAGGTCAGGGATATCCACCCTGACATCAGGGAATGTATTAGTGGTAGGACAGGTCAGGGATATCCACCCTGATATCAGGGAATGTATTAGTGGTAGGACAGGTCAGGGATATCCACCCTGATATCAGGGAATGTATTAGTGGTAGGACAGGTCAGGGATATCCACCCTGATATCAGGGAATGTATTAGTGGTAGGACAGGTCAGGGATATCCACCCTGATATCAGGGAATGTATTAGTGGTAGGACAGGTCAGGGATATCCACCCTGATATCAGGGAATGTATTAGTGGTAGGACAGGTCAGGGATATCCACCCTGATATCAGGGAATGTATTAGTGGTAGGACAGGTCAGGGATATCCACCCTGATATCAGGGAATGTATTAGTGGTAGGACAGGTCAGGTATATCCATCCTGATATCAGGGAATGTATTAGTGGTAGGACAGGTCAGGGATATCCACCCTGATATCAGGGAATGTATTAGTGGTAGGACAGGTCAGGGATATCCACCCTGACATCAGGGAATGTATTAGTGGTAGGACAGGTCAGGGATATCCACCCTGATATCAGGGAATGTATTAGTGGTAGGACAGGTCAGGGATATCCATCCTGATATCAGGGAATGTATTAGTGGTAGGACAGGTCAGGGCGATCCACCCTGATATCAGGGAATGTATTAGTGGTAGGACAGGTCAGGGATATCCACCCTGATATCAGGGAATGTATTAGTGGTAGGACAGGTCAGGGATATCCACCCTGATATCAGGGAATGTATTAGTGGTAGGACAGGTCAGGGATATCCACCCTGATATCAGGGAATGTATTAGTGGTAGGACAGGTCAGGGATATCCACCCTGATATCAGGGAATGTATTAGTGGTAGGACAGGTCAGGGAATGTATTAGTGGTAGGACAGGTCAGGGATATCCACCCTGATATCAGTGAATGTATTAGTGGTAGGACAGGTCAGGGCTATCTACCCTGATATCAGGGAATGTATTAGTGGTAGGACAGGTCAGGGAATGTATTAGTGGTAGGACAGGTCAGGGATATCCACCTTGATATCAGGGAATGTATTAGTGGTAGGACAGGTCAGGGATATCCATCCTGATATCAGGGAATGTATTAGTGGTAGGACAGGTCAGGGATATCCATCCTGATATCAGGGAATGTATTAGTGGTAGGACAGGTCAGGGATATCCATCCTGATATCAGGGAATGTATTAGTGGTAGGACAGGTCAGGGATATCTACCCTGATATCAGGGGATGTATTAGTGGTAGGACAGGTCAGGGATATCTACCCTGATATCAGGGAATGTATTAGTGGTAGGACAGGTCAGGGATATCCACCCTGACATCAGGGAATGTATTAGTGGTAGGACAGGTCAGGGATATCTACCCTGATATCAGGGAATGTATTAGTGGTAGGACAGGTCAGGGATATCCACCCTGACATCAGGGAATGTATTAAGCTAAGTTTACATTTTTTCTCAAACTCAAAGAGATGTACACACCAACCTGTAGCCTCATTGGAATGAAACTAAATGTATGTTTTCATGCGGTGCTGAATTGTAATACTGGATAAACATTGTTGACTGCTCCCAGTCTAAAATATGATCCTTGCTAATGTAACACATGGAATTCCATTTGTACAGCAGGTGTGAGAACCAAGGTTTGTTCGTTCTCTCTCCCCCCCCCACCGCCACCCAAATATGAAATGAAAAGCTCACACGTACGGCTCATTCATTTCCTATAGCTTTTATTAAGTCCTACAGATGTAGGCTCTTCATTTGATCACTCTTTTCGTTGCCGAGAATTTTCCTTCTCTGCTTGAAATGTAGATGAGCTTCATGATGTCAGGGTAGATATAACGTAGTCATAGACTGTTCTCTCTGCTACCGCACGGCAAGCGGTACCGGAGCGCCAAGTCTAGGTCCAAGAGGCTTCCAAACAGCTTCTACCCCCCAAGCCATAAGACTCCTGAACATCTTATCACATGGCCACCCAGACTATTTGCATTGCGCCCCCGTCCCTCTTTACACTGCTGCTACTCTGTTATTATCTATGCATAGTCACTTTAATAAGTCTACCTACATGTACAAATTACCTCGACTAACCGGTGCCCCTGCACATTGACTCTGTACTGGTACTCCCTGTATATAGCCTCCACATTGACTCTGTACCGGTACCCCCTGTATATAGCCTCCACATTGACTCTGTACCGGTACCCCCTGTATATAGCCGCCACATTGACTCTGTACCAATACCCCCTGTATATAGCCTCCACATTGACTCTGTACCGGTACCCCCTGTCCTGTATATAGCCTCCACATTGACTCTGTACCGGTACCCCCTGTATATAGCCTCCACATTGACTCTGTACCGGTACCCCCTGTATATAGCCTCCACATTGACTCTGTACCGGTACCCCCTGTATATAGCCTCCACATTGACTCTGTACCGGTACCCCCTGTATATAGCCTCCACATTGACTCTGTACCGGTACCCCCTGTATATAGCCTCCACATTGACTCTGTACCGGTACCCCCTGTATATAGCCTCCACATTGACTCTGTACCGGTACCCCCTGTATATAGCCTCCACATTGACTCTGTACCGGTACCCCCTGTATATAGCCTCCACATTGACTCTGTACCGGTACCCCCTGTATATAGCCTCCACATTGACTCTGTACCGGTACCCCCTTGTATATAGCCTCCACATTGACTCTGTACCGGTACCCCCTGTATATAGCCTCCACATTGACTCTGTACGGTACCCCCGTATATAGCTCAATTGACTCTGTACCGTCCCCCTATATAGAGCCTCCACATTGACTCTGTACCGGTACCCCTAGATAAGCCTCCACATTGACTCTGTACCGGTACCCCCCTGTATATAGCTTCCACATTGACTCTGTACCGGTACCCCCTTGTATATAGCTCCACATTGACTCTGTACCGGTACCCCCCTGTATATAGCCTCCACATTGACTCTGTAACGGTAAACCCCTGTATATAGCCTCCACATTGACTCTGTACCGGTACCCCCTGTATATAGCCTCCACATTGACTCTGTACCGGTACCCCCGTATATAGCCTCCACAGTGACTCTGTACCGGTAACCCCTGTATATAGCCTCCACATTGACTCCTGTATCGGTACCCCCTGTATATAGTCTCACATTGACTCTGTCCTGGTACCCCCTGTATATAGTCCTCCACATTGACTCTGTACTGGTACCCCCTGTATATGCCTCACCTTGACTCTGTACCGGTACCCCCTGTATATAGCCGCCACATTGACTCGGTACCGGTACCCCCTGTATATAGCCTCCACATGGACTCTGTACCGGTACCCCCTGTATAGCCTCCACATTGTACCCCCTGTATATAGCCTCCACATTGACTCTGTACCGGTTTCCCCCTGTATATAGCCTCCACATTGACTCTGTACCGGTACCCCCTGTATATAGCCTCCACATTGACTCTGTACCGGTAACCCCTGTATATAGCCTCCACATTGACTCTGTATCGGTACCCCCTGTATATAGCCTCCACATTGACTCTGTACTGATACCCCCTGCATATAGCCTCCACATTGACTCTGTACCGGTAACCCCTGTATATAGCCTCCACATTGACTCTGTACTGATACCCCCTGTATATAGCCTCCACATTGACTCTGTACCGGTACCCCCCTGTATATAGCCTCTACATTGACTCTGTACCGTAATACCCTGTATATAGCCTCCACATTGACTCTGTACCGGTACCCCCTGTATATAGCCTCTACATTGACTCTGTACCGTAATACCCTGTATATAGCCTCCACATTGACTCTGTACCGTAATACCCTGTATATAGTCTCGCTATTGTTATTTTACTGCTGCTCTTTAACTATTTGTTACTTTTATTTCTTATTCATATTTTTTAAACTGCGTTGTTGGTTAAGGGCTTGTAAGTCTGTAAGGTCTACTACACCTGTTGTATTCAGCATTTCACTGAAAGGTCTACTACACCTGTTGTATTCAGCGTTTCACTGAAAGGTCTACACCTGTTGTATTCAGCATTTCTCTGTAAGGTCTACTACACCTGTTGTATTCAGCGTTTCACTGGAAGGTCTACACCTGTTGTATTCAGCGTTTCACTGAAAGGTCTACACCTGTTGTATTCAGCGTTTCTCTGTAAGGTCTACTACACCTGTTGTATTCAGCGTTTCACTGTAAGGTCTACACCTGTTGTATTCAGCATTTCACTGTAAGGTCTACTACACCTGTTGTATTCAGCATTTCACTGTAAGGTCTACTACACCTGTTGTATTCAGCGTTTCACTGTAAGGTCTACTACACCTGTTGTATTCAGCATTTCACTGAAAGGTCTACACCTGTTGTATTCAGCATTTCACTGTAAGGTCTACACCTGTTGTATTCAGCATTTCACTGTAAGGTCTACTACACCTGTTGTATTCAGCATTTCACTGTAAGGTCTACTACACCTGTTGTATTCAGCATTTCACTGTGAGGTCTACTACACCTGTTGTATTCAGCGTTTCACTGAAAGGTCTACACCTGTTGTATTCAGCATTTCACTGTGAGGTCTACTACACCTGTTGTATTCAGCGTTTCACTGAAAGGTCTACTACACCTGTTGTATTCAGCATTTCACTGTAAGGTCTACACCTGTTGTATTCAGCATTTCACTGTAAGGTCTACTACACCTGTTGTATTCAGCGTTTCACTGAAAGGTCTACTACACCTGTTGTATTCAGCATTTCACTGTAAGGTCTACTACACCTGTTGTATTCAGCGTTTCACTGAAAGGTCTACTACACCTGTTGTATTCAGCGTTTCACTGAAAGGTCTACACCTGTTGTATTCAGCGTTTCACTGAAAGGTCTACTACACCTGTTGTATTCAGCATTTCACTGTAAGGTCTACTACACCTGTTGTATTCAGCATTTCTCTGTAAGGTCTACTACACCTGTTGTATTCAGCGTTTCTCTGTAAGGTCTACACCTGTTGTATTCAGCGTTTCACTGTAAGGTCTACTACACCTGTTGTATTCAGCGTTTCACTGAAAGGTCTACTACACCTGTTGTATTCAGCGTTTCACTGAAAGGTCTACTACACCTGTTGTATTCAGCATTTCACTGTAAGGTCTACTACACCTGTTGTATTCAGCATTTCACTGTAAGGTCTACACCTGTTGTATTCAGCATTTCACTGAAAGGGCTACACCTGTTGTATTCAGCGTTTCACTGAAAGGTCTACTACACCTGTTGTATTCAGCATTTCACTGAAAGGTCTACTACACCTGTTGTATTCAGCGTTTCACTGTAAGGTCTACACCTGTTGTATTCAGCGTTTCACTGTAAGGTCTACTACACCTGTTGTATTCAGCATTTCACTGAAAGGTCTACTACACCTGTTGTATTCAGCATTTCACTGTAAGGTCTACTACACCTGTTGTATTCAGCGTTTCACTGAAAGGTCTACACCTGTTGTATTCAGCATTTCACTGTAAGGTCTACACCTGTTGTATTCAGCATTTCACTGTAAGGTCTACACCTGTTGTATTCAGCATTTCACTGTAAGGTCTACTACACCTGTTGTATTCAGCGTTTCACTGAAAGGTCTACACCTGTTGTATTCAGCATTTCACTGTAAGGTCTACACCTGTTGTATTCAGCATTTCACTGTAAGGTCTACTACACCTGTTGTATTCAGCGTTTCACTGAAAGGTCTACACCTGTTGTATTCAGCATTTCACTGTAAGGTCTACTACACCTGTTGTATTCAGCGTTTCACTGTAAGGTCTACTACACCTGTTGTATTCAGCGTTTCACTGAAAGGTCTACACCTGTTGTATTCAGCATTTCACTGAAAGGTCTACACCTGTTGTATTCAGCGTTTCACTGAAAGGTCTACACCTGTTGTATTCAGCGTTTCACTGAAAGGTCTACACCTGTTGTATTCAGCGTTTCACTGTAAGGTCTACTACACCTGTTGTATTCAGCGTTTCACTGAAAGGTCTACACCTGTTGTATTCAGCGTTTCACTGTAAGGTCTACTACACCTGTTGTATTCAGCGTTTCACTGTAAGGTCTACTACACCTGTTGTATTCAGCATTTCACTGTAAGGTCTACTACACCTGTTGTATTCAGCGTTTCACTGAAAGGTCTACTACACCTGTTGTATTCAGCGTTTCACTGAAAGGTCTACACCTGTTGTATTCAGCATTTCTCTGTAAGGTCTACTACACCTGTTGTATTCAGCGTTTCACTGTAAGGTCTACTACACCTGTTGTATTCAGCGTTTCACTGAAAGGTCTACACCTGTTGTATTCAGCGTTTCACTGAAAGGTCTACTACACCTGTTGTATTCAGCATTTCACTGAAAGGTCTACACCTGTTGTATTCAGCGTTTCACTGAAAGGTCTACACCTGTTGTATTCAGCATTTCACTGAAAGGTCTACTACACCTGTTGTATTCAGCGTTTCACTGAAAGGTCTACACCTGTTGTATTCGGCCGCATGTGACTAATACAATTTGGTTTGATTGACATAAATTCAGTAAAAACTCACACTAACACACGGTTACATTAACAGTATACCACTTTTCATGTAGCCTACTTTCAGCCAGCTAATAGCCTAGCCACCGATCAAACAACATTCAGCCAGCTAATAGCCTAGCCACCGATCAATCAACATTCAGCCAGCTAATAGCCTAGCCACCGATCAATCAACATTCAGCCAGCTAATAGCCTAGCCACCGATCAATCAACATTCAGCCAGCTAATAGCCTAGCCACCGATCAAACAACATTCAGCCAGCTAATAGCCTAGCCACCGATCAATCAACATTCAGCCAGCTAATAGCCTAGCCACCGATCAAACAACATTCAGCCAGCTAATAGCCTAGCCACCGATCAAACAACATTCCGGACTAAACGTTGAAATCCTGTTGCTGCAAGTTTTTTTTTTTTGCTGCGACAATACTGGTCAAATCAAGCTCCTCCATCTGTACATACTGTTCCATCCAGATTGTGTTCATCTTATATTCAGTATAGTCTCCTGTGGATTATCTATAGTGGGGACGTCTTGCCACCGTATGCGCCGTTAAGCTGTCCACTGCATACATTTCCAACTAGTAGAGAATGTAAGTGTCCATATTTGGATGGATTTTAGGCTTTAACGATCCAGGACTAATGGATTCCTCAGTAGAGCTGATAGTGTCCGTCACACAAGGAGAGTGGCCTCTATTAAAACACGTCTTCTCCACAGGCTGCAAGCTGCTTACTGCTACTGGGTTTGACCCTGGGTTTGACCCTGGGTTTGACCCTGGGTAAAAGCAGAAAGGCCAAGTCGGGCTTCCTTAATGTAAGACGTGTACACACACACACACACACACACACGTACATTTTCATACACAGACACACCACACATGCACATTTACACACACACACACACACACAACACATGTGCATTTACACACACACACACACACACACACACACACACACACACACACACACACACACACACACGTGTACACACACACGCGTACATTTACACACACATGCGCGCGTACATTTACACACACACAAGACAGCTATTAGGGAAGATTGTGTCCAGGCTTAATGTGTCAGTCAGGGCTATTCAGTAGAGGCATCACGGTTAAAGCTCAACGCTGAAAGCATTTGCCTCTCCCTTATATTAAAAGGCCAATTGGCAGTTCCAACAATAATAACGAGTCCACCCTGCCACTGTTTTGGTAACAAGCTGAGGGATGGGGCTGGAGAAACGTAACCACTGTCTCAAATTTAAATGTTCACCATTTCTTAGTCGTATGTACAGGATAGACATGGTACACACTGTACAACAAAATACTTTTGGGTTTCTTCTTGACAAAGCAACAACAATAAATAATGACAGATAAAAATAGGAACGTAAAGGAAGTGGAATAGATAATAAAAGTAAAATACAGCAAGGCTCAATTTATAGTCCCAATATTTACACACGTGTCAGAGAAAGTGGAGATTGGGGTGCAAGTGTTTAAATTGTGCAGTATTAGCAATAGTAAAGAAGAGTCTGCTAGCAACAGTTTGTGTGTGTGTGTGTGTGTGTGTGTGTGTGTGTGTGTGTGTGTGTGTGTGTGTGTGTGTGTGTGTGTGTGTAACGGTGCAGAGTCAGTGCAGGTGGTCAGTCCAGTTCAAGTGTTCAACAGTCCCATGGCTTGTAGATACCAACAGTCTGGAGACAGTTTCTATCAGATCTCCTGCTCTGATCCGTCTTCCCGACGGTAAGGGAGGGAACAGCTCGTGTGTGGGGTCCTTGAAGATGCTGCGGGGACTTCCTCAGGCACCGTTTCAAGTCCTGGATGGGTGTGAACACGGCCCCCAGTGATGTACAGGGCCGTCTTCACCACCCGGTGGAGGGACTTGCGGTCGTGGATGGAGTAATTCCCGTACCAGGCCCTGATGCAACCGGTCAGGATGGTTCAGCGGTAGTATTTGGAGAGGACCCGGGCTGCAATGACACATTTCTTCAGCCGCCTTAGGAAGTAGAGGCGCTGTTCCGCCCTATAGACTAGACTGGTGGTGGTGGTGGTGGTGGTGGTGGTGGTGTTCCATGTCAAGTCCTTAGGAAGTAGAGGCGCTGTTCCGCCCTATAGACTAGACTGGTGGTGGTGGTGGTGGTGGTGGTGGTGGTGTTCCATGTCAAGTCCTTAGGAAGTAGAGGCGCTGTTCCGCCCTATAGACTAGACTGGTGGTGGTGGTGTTCCATGTCAAGTCCTTAGGAAGTAGAGGCGCTGTTCCGCCCTTTAGACTAGACTGGTGGTGGTGGTGTTCCATGTCAAGTCCTCGGTGATGTGGACACTGAGAAACTTAAAATGTATGACTCTCTACTGCAGTCCTGTTGATGTGGATCGAGGCGTGTACCCTATGCTTCCTGAAGTCAACAATCAACACCTTTTTTGTTTTGCTGGCGTTGAGGGAGAGGTTGTCTTGGCACGACAAAGCCAGTTTTTCTTACCTCCTCCCTACAGGCTGACTCGTCATTGTTGGTTATCAAGCTTACATCTGTGGTGTCGTCAGCAAACTTGATGATTAAGTTGGTGTTGTACAAAGCTACGCAGGTGAACAGGGAGTACAGCAGAGGGCTGAGGACACAGCCCTGGGGGGCCCCTGTGTTGAGTCAGGTGCAGGTGAACAGGGAGCACAGCAAAGGGCTGAGGACACAGCCCTGGGGGGCCCCTGTGTTGAGTCAGGTGCAGGTGAACAGGGAGTACAGCAGAGGGCTGAGGACACAGCCCTGGGGGGCCCCTGTGTTGAGTCAGGTGCAGGTGAACAGGGAGCACAGCAAAGGGCTGAGGACACAGCCCTGGGGGGCCCCTGTGTTGAGTCAGTTTGTGGGTGAACAGGGAGTACAGCAGAGGGCTGAGGACACAGCCCTGGGGGGCCCCTGTGTTGAGTCAGGTGCAGGTGAACAGGGAGTACAGCAGAGGGCTGAGGACACAGCCCTGGGGGGCCTCTGTGTTTAGTCAGTTTGTGGGTGAACAGGGAGTACAGCAGAGGGCTGAGGACACAGCCCTGGGGGGCCCCTGTGTTTAGTCAGTTTGTGGGTGAACAGGGAGTACAGCAGAGGGCTGAGGACACAGCCCTGGGGGGCCTCTGTGTTTAGTCAGTTTGTGGGTGAACAGGGAGTACAGCAGAGGGCTGAGGACACAGCCCTGGGGGGCCCCTGTGTTTAGTCAGTTTGTGGGTGAACAGGGAGTACAGCAGAGGGCTGAGGACACAGCCCTGGGGGGCCTCTGTGTTAAGAGTCAGTTTGGAGGAGGTGTTTGTGCTGGTCCTCACAGCCTGTGGTCTGCCCGTCAGGAAGTCCCGGGTCCAGTTGCAGAGGGTCGTGTCCAGACCCAGGGCTCTGAGCTTGGAGGGGAAAAATAGTGTTCAATGCTGAACTGTAGTCAATGAAGAGCATTCTCACATAGGTGTTTCTTTTGCCCAGATGTGACCATCCATCAGATCAATATCCTATTTTAACCATGAGGCTGTACAGTGGTTGGTTACAATTATATTGTTTACAAACATTGGAGTATAAACATATTGTATTTTGGTTTCTGATGGGGGTAAGACAGATGACTAAGCTCATGTATTAGTTTAATTCTTAACAATCAGTGGTTATATAGCATTAAAATCCCAGAAATTGATGTTAAAATTGCAGATTGCCCGATTTTAAAAGGTCAGATGGAGGAAAATGACTTTTAATGGGAAGAACTGAAGACCTTGTGAGGCTGATTCAATTCAAAAGAGCTTCTTTTCATCATGAACACAAAACAGACGTCTCTTTGAGGCAGACTAATGAAGGACACTGAAGTGTACACATCCTCTTTTAGGACATCTCCCTGTGCTCATTTATTTATATATATATATATATCACTCAAAGTACTCCATTACTATCAGAAGAACAAAACAACAAATCTAAAATCTTATTTGGCTGCATCAACAACATTCAGCCCCATTTAATAATTTAACAAATATATTCTTCTTTTTTTTTTAACTTGAACCTGGATTAAAACCCAGTGCTTGATAATCAGGACTTTTTTTATTCCATTTAAGTCAATTGTACATTAGAGGCCCATCTGATAATTGAAAAGGCGATGGGCTCGATGGTGAAATCCCTCCACTCGCTCCGGCATCAACCCCATACTGTGAAAACTACGCCAAGGCTTCCATTCAAATCAGGACTGTTTGTGTGGAGGGAGGAAGGGAGGAAGGGAGGGAGGGAGGGGGGGGATTACAGGTGATTGTGTTGCTGGCTCAGCAGAGCAACATGTCCTCCCTATGAAGGAAGGAAGATGACGTCTAGGTTATAGCCTGGCTGGTACAAGACCTCAGGCAGATGGTGACCGGATGTATTCAATCTGCAGTCCCTCGGCCAGACTTTACTGCCCTGCTGCATACACTACCGCTCAAAAGGTTTACAACACCTACTCATTCAAGGCTTTTTCTTTATTTTTACTATTTTCTACATTGTAGAATAATAGTGAAGACATCAAAACTATGAAATAACACATATGGAATCATGTAGTATCCAAAAGTGTTAAACAAATTAAAATATATTTTATATTTGAGATTTTTCAAATAGCCACCCTTTTCTTTGATAACAGCTTTGCACACTCTTGGCATTCTCTCCAACAGTTTTGAAGTAGTTCCCACATATGCTGAGCACTTGTTGGCTGCTTTATCTTCACTCTGCGGTCCAACTCATCCCAAACCATCTCAATTTGGTTGAGGTTGGCGATTGTGGAGGCCAGGTCATATGATGCAGCACTCCATCACTCTCCTTGGTCAAATAGCCCTTACACAGCCTGGAGGTGTTTTGGGTCATTGTCCTGTTGAAAAATAAATGATAGTGCCACTAAGCCCACACCAGATGGGATGGCGTATCGCAGCAGAATGCTGTGGAAGCCAAAGCCCTTGATTGACTAGGTGTTGTAAAACCTTTGACCGGTAGTGTATAGTAATATAATGTTTGAGCTACCTAGTGGAGATGTATGTCTAGTACTACACACACATGGCTCTAAATTAAACATGTTCATCGGTAGCACTGATGTGGACCACCAATATCATATTTGGCATTATATGAATTGCTAGCTAGCTAACTAATGAGGTAACCGGACTGAACAAGATGGTACAGGTAAAGTAACCAGGTTGTTAGCTAGCTAACTAATGAGGTAACCGGACTGAACACGACGGTACTGGTTAAGTAACCAGGTTGTTAGCTAACTAACTAATGAGGTAACAGGACTGAACACGACGGTACTGGTTAAGTAACCAGGTTGTTAGCTAACTAACTAATGAGGTAACAGGACTGAACACGACGGTACTGGTTAAGTAACCAGGTTGTTAGCTAACTAACTAATGAGGTAACAGGACTGAACACGGTGTAAACCTAAGCCTGTGAGTGGTTTTGGAACGACCAGAAACATGGTTTATGAACAGGGCCTAAAAACCTAACTTTCTGGTCCAGAATTCTTACCGGCCAATATGTTTATTCAACATATTTATTCAACCACTCTCAAAATCATGCTTTTTTTAAATAGATTAAAAAAAAAATGTATTTAACCTTTTATTTAACAAGACAAGCCAGTTAAGAACAAATTATACAAATTATACAATGACGGCTTACCCCGGCCAAACCCAAACCCGGACGACGCTGAGCCGATTGTGCGCCGCCCTACCGCCCAATCAGGGCCGGTTGTGATGCAGGCTGGAAGTGTAGCGACACCTCTAGCACTGAGATGCAGTGCCTTAGACCGCTGAACCAGGGTCTGTAGTGACGCCTCTAGCGCTGAGATGCAGTGCCTTAGACCGCTGAACCAGGGTCTGTAGTGACGCCTCTAGCACTGAGATGCAGAGCCTTAGACCGCTGAACCAGGGTCTGTAGTGACGCCTCTAGCGCTGAGATGCAGTGCCTTAGACCGCTGAACCAGGGTCTGTAGCGACGCCTCTAGCGCTGAGATGCACTGCCTTAGACCGCTGAACCAGGGTCTGTAGTGACGCCTCTAGCGCTGAGATGCAGTGCCTTAGACTGCTGAACCAGGGTCTGTAGTGACGCCTCTAGCGCTGAGATGCAGTGCCTTAGAACGCTGAACCAGGGTCTGTAGTGACGCCTCTAGCACTGAGATGCAGTGCCTTGTCCCGCAGCGCCACTCGGGAGACCAGAATTGGATGTTTTAAGTCCACAGTGATGCTTAAACCACATCGGGAGACCACTTTAGTTAAACCCTCATTATAATTATACTATGGACGGTTTAACTGCCTTCAGGCACCCCACACGGTGATGTCATTTAGAATATAGAATAGGTAGAGCTTGTTTATCGTCTTCGTCTGTCTGTCAGATAGAGCTTGTTTACCATTTATCTACGTCTGTCAGCTAGAGAGAGGCAGGCTAAATGTAGGCTAGCTAATACCTTAGAGTTGAGATTAAATTGCAATCCCATGTCAAACGGAACGTTGTTGACCTTACTGTCAGTGATTCCCTCATGACAGTTTAATAGAACGGCATGTCCACACATCCTAAGTACTGTATGTTCTGTAGCCTGTGCAACACAGACACACTCGCAGGCACAGTTTGTTAGACAGAACAAAAGCATGAGAGACATGCTTTTGTTGATTTCAGGGCCTCTTTCTCTAAGTTTTTAACATTGTTTATTCATTTTCACATAGCATTCTATAACACTTTCATGTGAAGTTCAACAGTTCAACATTTTACACAACAAACAAAACAGAGAAACAAGAAGAAAAGCCAGCATTGAGATATATCAGCAGCCTCTCTCTGGAACAGAGAGTACAGACAGACGGAGACGGTGTGTCAGTGAGAAGCTTGAGGGTCATTAGGAGGATGAGTGGTCTGTCTGTCTCGCTGGCTCTCTGACTGGCACCAGGAAGCTTTAGTACCTCTCAAGTGAACATCCATCTTGTTCAGAACAAACAAGTGGTGTGATACAGGACATGATTCACTTCTCACAGAAACTAGGAAGACTGTCTGTTCTGACGAGACAGAGAGCGACGGAAAGAGATGAAGGGGAGAGAGCGGGGGGAGGAGGAGAGAACAGGGGGAGCAAAGGATAAGGGGGAGAGAGAGAATGGAGAGACGTGAAAGAGCGAGCGAAGGAGAAGGAAGAGGAGGGGGAGATCAGCCCACAGATGTAACAGTTAGGGAGCTCATTCTCTCCCAACAGGGAGGCTCATACATACTCCTAGATACAGCAGGGAGGCTCATACATACTCCTAGATACAGCAGGGAGGCTCATACATACTCCTAGATACAGCAGGGAGGCTCATACATACTCCTACATACAGCAGGGAGGCTCATACATACTCCTAGATACAGCAGGAGGCTCATACATACTCCTAGATACAGCAGGGAGGCTCATACATACTCCTAGATACAGCAGGTAGGCTCATACATACTCCTAGATACAGCAGGGAGGCTCATACATACTCCTAGATACAGCAGGGAGGCTCATACATACTCCTAGATACAGCAGGGAGGCTCATACATACTCCTAGATACAGCAGGGAGGCTCATACATACTCCTAGATACAGCAGGGAGGCTCATACATACTCCTAGATACAGCAGGGAGGCTCATACATACTCCTAGATACAGCAGGGAGGCTCATACATACTCCTAGATACAGCAGGGAGGCTCATACATACTCCTAGATACAGCAGGGAGGCTCATACATACTCCTAGATACAGCAGGGAGGCTCATACATACTCCTAGATACAGCAGGGAGGCTCATACATACTCCTACATACAGCAGGGAGGCTCATACATACTCCTACATACAGCAGGGAGACTCATACATAGTCCTACATACAGCAGGGAGGCTCATACATACTCCTACATACAGCAGGGAGGCTCATACATACTCCTACATACAGCAGGGAGGCTCATACATACTCCTACATACAGCAGGGAGACTCATACATACTCCTAGATACAGCAAGGAGGCTCATACATAGGTAGCCTAGTGGTTAGAGCGTTGGGTCAGTAACCGAAAGGTTGCTGGATTGAATCCCCGAGCTGACAAGGTAAAAATCTGTCGTTCTGCCCCTGAACAAGGCAGTTAACCCACTGTTCCCTGGTAGGCCGTCATTGTAAATAAGAATTTGTTTTTAACGGACTTGCCTAGTTAAATAAAGTTTCAATTAAAAAGAAAGATATATATATTTTATATATATTAAATGACAGTGGACAGAAGCAGGAAGTATCTTATCTGAATGCTAGCTTTAATTCCATGGTGTAGTGCTAACTGGGAATGCTTCCCAAATGGCTCACCTATGTATACCCTTGACCAGAACACTACTGGTCAAAAGTAGTGCACAATATAGTGAATAGGGTGCCATTTAGGACACATGTTGTTTCACCATGCATTCTGCATTCATCGATTCTACGACTCTGCTAACACTGTATAATGTTACAGATTTCTGCATACATAACCTTAAACCATGCGCTGATGCTAATAGATGTGTTAGCATTCAAGAGACACATCTATTTTCATTCATTCTTTCCCATTGAGTGAGTTCTTCTTCGTTCTAATTTAACCCCCCTTGCAACAGTGGAAGAAGCCATGGAAGGGGCACAACAGGCCGATCTCCTGGGCCGCGGAGGCAGGCAGAACGTTGGAGGCCTTCCAGGTTTTTCCACTTTAATAGTCAGGCCACCGATCACTGCCTTATTAGCTTAACTATCGCATGAGCCCAGATTGTGGATTCATTTTCAATTCAGTTAAGTTCACAACCTCCTGTCTACTGTGTAGCTCTGTGTTCTGCTGCTGTATAATTTTGTTCATAGGAGTCAGCGGTTCATCATTTTCATCAGGCCAAGATTGAGGAGAGCACTGAGCATGGAGAGGCTATACACTAGGCAGCAAGACGTGCCTTCAAATAGTAGACATGTTTTGTTTTATTTCAAATACTTGAGGCTTCTCAGCGACTTGAACCAAGCGCAGCTAAACTATTTGAAAGAAAACAAAACCGTATTTGAACCCAGATCTGGAGGCAGAATGAGAAACCCAACAGACGACTTGGAGAAGTGTGTGTGTGTCCGCCATTTTGATTCCCCAGACAGTAAACACTCTGGTCTTCTGAACATCCATCTGTCAGTCAAACAGTTTCCAAAACACCAAAATATGAGGATGAAGTAAATCAAAACAACTTTTATTCACAATAAAATGCTTCCAACAGGTTCACCTCTCAACACGGCAACAACAATCCAATATAGCAGTAGAATACTGTAACAGAGGAACGTGTGTGTAGTGCTGTTGCACGGTATACCGAAACTTCTGTTCTTTTCAATACTAGAATCTGAAAAACGGTTTGGTTTGTTACTTTCGAGACTACTGTCAAATGTCCCAGGTCGTCTACTGATTTGAGAGAGGATCCAGTCTACGTCCCTTTTTATAGTGCGAGAGCACCTTGTCTGTTCCGTGCCTTCGCCACACCACTTACTCATGGCTCGCTGTAGCCTGTCCTGAGGAACCGCTGCACTCACAGGGCGTCTGGGAGGCTGGGCTGCGTCGCCACTCACAGCCCCACTCACAGGGAGTCTGGGAGGCTGGGCTGCGTCGCCACTCGCTGTAGCCTGTCCTGAGGAACCGCTGCACTCACAGGGCGTCTGGGAGGCTGGGCTGCGTCGTCACTCGCTGGGAGGCTGGGCTGCGTCGCCACTGGCTGGGAGGCTGGGCTGCGTCGCCACTCGCTGGGAGGCTGGGCTGCGTCGCCACTCACAGCCCCACTCACAGGGAGGCTGGGCTGCATCGCCACTCGCTGGGAGGCTGTGCTGCGTCGCCACTCACAGCCCCACTCACAGGGAGGCTGGGCTGCATCGCCACTCGCTGGGAGGCTGTGCTGCGTCGCCACTCGCTGGGAGGCTGGGCTGCGTCGCCACTCGCTGGGAGGCTGGGCTGCGTCGCCACTGGCTGGGAGGCTGGGCTGCGTCGCCACTGGCTGGGAGGCTGGGCTGCGTCGCCACTGGCTGGGAGGCTGGGCTGCGTCGCCACTGGCTGGGAGGCTGGGCTGCGTCGCCACTGGCTGGGAGGCTGGCTGCGTCGCCACTCGCTGGGAGGCTGGGCTGCGTCGCCACTCGCTGGGAGGCTGGGCTGCGTCGTCACTCGCTGGGAGGCTGGGCTGCGTCGTCACTCGCTGGGAGGCTGGGCTGCGTCGTCACTCGCTGGGAGGCTGGGCTGCGTCGCCACTCGCTGGGAGGCTGGGCTGCGTCGCCACTCGCTGGGAGGCTGGGCTGCGTCGCCACTCGCTGGGAGGCTGGGCTGCGTCGCCACTCGCTGGGAGGCTGGGCTGCGTCGCCACTCGCTGGGAGGCTGGGCTGCGTCGCCACTGGCTGGGAGGCTGGGCTGCGTCGCCACTGGCTGGGAGGCTGGGCTGCGTCGCCACTGGCTGGGAGGCTGGGCTGCGTCGCCACTGGCTGGGAGGCTGGGCTGCGTCGCCACTCGCTGGGAGGCTGGGCTGCATCGTCACTCGCTGGGAGGCTGGGCTGCATCGTCACTCGCTGGGAGGCTGGGCTGCGTCGCCACTCGCTGGGAGGCTGGGCTGCGTCGCCTCTGACTGGGAGGCTGGGCTGCGTCGCCACTCGCTGGGAGGCTGGGCTGCGTCGCCACTCGCTGGGAGGCTGGGCTGCGTCGCCACTCGCTGGGAGGCTGGGCTGCGTCGCCACTCGCTGGGAGGCTGGGCTGCGTCGCCACTCGCTGGGAGGCTGGGCTGCGTCGCCTCTGACTGGGAGGCTGGGCTGCGTCGCCACTCGCTGGGAGGCTGGGCTGCGTCGCCTCTGACTGGGAGGCTGGGCTGCGTCGCCACTCGCTGGGAGGCTGGGCTGCGTCGCCACTCGGCACTTTTTTCTAAGAGTCTTAAAGAGACAGCGCTCACTTTTATAAGAGAGAGCTTCTTCTATGCAAACGTTGTTGATCAGTACAATAAAATAAGTCCCAAATGGAAGGGAAACAAATGTTTTTCATCTGTAACCCCATGAATTCAGCCAAAACAAGGCCAAGTCAACGCATGCACACACTCCTATTGAATATGCAGTCACCTGTATTGTAAATAGACTTGAGCTACATCTTGATTTGGTTTATCAATAGACTAGTGATTTACCATTCAAATAAATGATCTAAATATTCTAATTGAATGTATGATGAGGAAGGGAGAGAAGAGGAGAAAAACAAGAGACAGTCTGTGATGTTAGACATCTTTAATAATGTCCTCAGGACTTTCTTGAACGACAGTTGGCTGCTTGCTGCTCTAAATGTCAACAAGTACAAAGTGAAGGCGTCGTAACCACTTCCAGGTGAGAGCAGATGTGATGTAGGCTCCAGTGTATTCCCATGGCTTCAGTCTCTAAGCCTACTGTAATCTGACTGGAAGCCTTTATGAAAGGAAAAGTTAGCATTCCTGTATTTACCAGCGCCTCTGTGCCAAAACAAATAGCATTATAATTAACTGTCTATTAGAACTGTCCTTCACCCCTTCGTTCTAGAACCTCTGGAACCTTTAGAACCCTTGGAATCCCTCCTGCGTTATTCTGATATTGACTTGATAGGAATCCCCCTGGACCATTGAAACAAGCTAGAGTAGAGGGAGGCTGTGTTAGTTGTCCTGAAGCATATGGGAGGCTCGCTGGTATTAGTTTCCCACTTGGCACAGTGAAGAATGTGTAGAAATGAATCAGTTCCACCACTGTAGTTAACCCCTAGGTGTTGGGATATTGACTTGATTGTAATACAAATCACCCTGAAACATTCAAAAGGACAGGACAGGGAGTCTGTGTTGGGTGTGTCCTGAAGCATGTGGGAGGCTCGGTGACAATGCTTTTCCCCTTTTGGCTGTAGTGAGGTGTTTTGTGGAGCAGACAGGTGCTCTGTGGTCTCCAGCAGGTGACCTGCCTGTACTGTTGTGGCCCTGGGTTTGTTTCCCCTTTGGCTGACTGGTGTGTGTGGAGCAGACAGGTGCTCTGTGGTCTCCAGCAGCAGGACTGTTCTCTGGATAGACCACGTCTCTACCCTACCTTGCCCTACCCTGCCCTCTCCTACCCAACCCTACCCTGCCCTGCCCTACCCTGCCCTGCCCTACCCTGCCCTCTCCCACCCTACCCTGCCCTACCCCGCCCAGCCCTATGGGATTGTTATATCCCAGTAGATGTAAATATTTGCCAGAGTATCTCCTGGATGGCAGCAGCCCCTGACAGATGGCAGCAGCCCCTGACAGATGGCAGCAGCCCCTGACAGATGGCAGCAGCCCCTGACAGATGGCAGCAGCCCCTGACAGATGGCAGCAGCCCCTGACAGATGGCAGCAGCCCTGACAGATGGCAGCAGCCCCTGACAGATGGCAGCAGCCCCTGACAGATGGCAGCAGCCCCTGACAGATGGCAGCAGCCCCTGACAGATGGCAGCAGCCCCTGACAGATGGCAGCAGCCCCTGACAGATGGCAGCAGCCCCTGACAGATGGCAGCAACCCCTGACAGATGGCAGCAGCCCCGACAGATGGCAGCAGCCCCCGACAGATGGCAGCAGCCCCCGACAGATGGCAGCAGCCCCCGACAGATGGCAGCAGCCCCCGACAGATGGCAGCAGCCCCCGACAGATGGCAGCAGCCCCCGACAGATGGCAGCAGCCCCCGACAGATGGCAGCAGCCCCCGACAGATGGCAGCAGCCCCCGACAGATGGCAGCAGCCCCCGACAGATGGCAGCAGCCCCCGACAGATGGCAGCAGCCCCCGACAGATGGCAGCAGCCCCGACAGATGCAGCAGCCCCGACAGATGGCAGCAGCCCCTGACAGATGGCAGCAGCCCCTGACAGATGGCAGCAGCCCCCGACAGATGGCAGCAGCCCCCGACAGATGGCAGCAGCCCCTGACAGATGGCAGAACAGACAGGGTTCATGTTCACCTCCAGATATACACCGCCTTCAGAAAGTATTCACACCCCTTGACTTTTTCCATTTTTTTTTGTGTTACAGCCTGAATTTAAAACAGATTAAATAGAGATGATTATTATTATTTTAAAGCAGACTGAATTTCCCTTTGAGCATGGTGAAGTTATTAATTACACTTTGGATGGTCTATCAATACGCCCAGTTGCTACCAAGATACAGGCGTCCTTCCTAAAATCAATGGTGATTTTAAAACAGAGTTTATTGGCTGTGAGTTTATTGGCTGTGAGTTTATTGGCTGTGATAGGAGAACTGAGGATGGATCAACAACATTGTAGTTACTCCACAATACTAACCTAAATGACAGAGTGAAAAGCAGGAAACCTGTGCAGAATAAAAAATAATGTCCTGAATACAAAATGTTATGTTTGGGGCAAATCCAACACATCACTGAGTACCACTCTCTATATTTTGAAGTATGGTGGTGGCTGCGCCATGTTATGGGTATGCTTGTCATTAGCGAGGGAGTTTTTTGGGGATAAAAATAAACAGAATAGAGCTAAGCACAGGCAAAATCCTAGAGGATTGCATTGTTGTAGCGCTACCTCGTAACCTGGTGACGCGGCTCTACCTCGTAACCCGGTGACGCGGCGCTACCTCGTAACCCGGTGACGCGGCGCTACCTCGTAACCCGGTGACGCGGCTCTACCTCGTAACCCGGTGACGCGGCTCTACCTCGTAACCCGGCGACGCGGCTCTACCTCGTAACCCGGTGACGCGGCGCTACCTCGTAACCCGGTGACGCGGCGCTACCTCGTAACCCGGTGACGCGGCTCTACCTCGTAACCCGGCGACGCGGCTCTACCTCGTAACCCGGTGACGCGGCGCTACCTCGTAACCCGGTGACGCGGCGCTACCTCGTAACCCGGTGACGCGGCGCTACCTCGTAACCCGGTGACGCGGCGCTACCTCGTAACCCGGTGACGCGGCGCTACCTCGTAACCCGGTGACGCGGCGCTACCTCGTAACCCGGCGACGCGACGCTACCTCGTAACCCGGCGACGCGGCGCTACCTCGTAACCCGGCGACGCGGCTCTACCTCGTAACCCGGCGACGCTGCGCTACCTCGTAACCCGGCGACGCGGCGCTACCTCGTAACCCGGCGACGCGGCGCTACCTCGTAACCCGGCGACGCGGCGCTACCTCGTAACCCGGCGACTCGGCGCTACCTCGCGCTCCCGGAGTGAGAGAGAAGTGTGCACTTTGACAGACAGTCCCAACAACCAGTCATAGGGGGTTTAGGAATTTAGACACATTTCCCAAATGTGCCTGTTTTTCCCCCTTTTGAGGGTAAAGTTAAGCCCCATAATATATTGGCTTCGTGAACAACACAATGGCAGTGTGTGCTTACAGTACAGCCCTGAACAGAACAGGTTTCCTTTAAAAGAGACAGACTGAAACAAAGAGGACTGGATGCAGCCAACACACATTCTCTCTACACAAATAAGCATCACAAAGAAAGGATTTCCAGAATGACTGTCCCACCTGTCGCTGTTAACCTCAGGCTATAGTTACACACCTAGTTTAAAGCAACAAACGATAACAAAAAGCTCTCAGGTTGGGTCTGTTCACTGGCAGGAAATATACTCTGTCAATAAAGCAACCTTTATGAGTCATCTGTTGACTGGAACAATGGTCCCTTGATGGACCAGGCCGTGTCTAGGGAGTCAGAACGAGGTGGGGAAGGCCCAGGGAAGGGAGGCCTAGTCGGGGCACAAAGCCCAGGGAAGGGAGGCCTAGTCGGGGCACAAAGCCCAGGGAAGGGAGGCCTAGTCGGGGCACAAAGCCCAGGGAAGGGAGGCCTATAGTCGAGGCACAAAGCCCAGGGAAGGGAGGCCTAGTCGGGGCACAAAGCCCAGGGAAGGGAGGCCTAGTCGGGGCACAAAGCCCAGGGAAGGGAGGCCAAGTCGGGGCACAAAGCCCAGGGAAGGGAGGCCTAGTCGGGGCACAAAGCCCAGGGAAGGGAGGCCTAGTCGGGGCACAAAGCCCAGGGAAGGGAGGCCTAGTCGGGGCACAAAGCCCAGGGAAGGGAGGCCTAGTCGGGGCACAAAGCCCAGGGAAGGGAGGCCTAGTCGGGGCACAAAGCCCAATGGCCATGTGGCACTCTTAGGCTCCATACAGGACCACCTGCCTAACATGAGGTCTCGCCTGCAGGGTGAAGTGATGGGAAGGAACTATATAGGGGATCTGAAAGAGGGCCGCAAACATGCACACTTGTGCCTTATAAAAACTTGTCACTCTTTCCTACTCATGCCATCTCTTTTTCTAGATCTCTCAGCTCCTGAATCCTGCCTCGTGGCTGAGTGTGAGAGATCTCTCAGCTCCTGAATCCTGCCTCGTGGCTGAGTGTGAGAGATTTCTCAGCTCCTGAATCCTGCCTCGTGGCTGAGTGTGAGATTTCTCAGCTCCTGAATCCTGCCTCGTGGCTGAGTGAGAGAGATTTCTCAGCTCCTGAATCCTGCCTCGTGGCTGAGTGAGAGAGATTTCTCAGCTCCTGATTCCTGCCTCGTGGCTGAGTGAGAGAGATTTCTCAGCTCCTGAATCCTGCCTCGTGGCTGAGTGTGAGATTTCTCAGCTCCTGAATCCTGCCTCGTGGCTGAGTGTGAGATTTCTCAGCTCCTGAATCCTGCCTCGTGGCTGAGTGTGAGATTTCTCAGCTCCTGAATCCTGCCTCGTGGCTGAGTGAGAGATGTTCGCGGTCTGTGTTGATCAGACCATGAAGCTGTATGCAGTTTGACTTGGACTATTGCTATTGCCTGGGGTTGTTCGTCATGCAATATGACTTGTAGGTGGACAGTGGACGACTGTCAAAACCGTTCCACAGTTCAGCACTGAAGGAGAGGGGATGCCTCAGTTGTCACAAAATACAAGTTAGAATGGAATAATAGCAAAAAAAAGGAACATTTATTTGCAGGTCATTGTACCTCGGGGGAATTATAAAACCGCGCACACACACAGTGAAGATGATGGGAGAGAAACAGGATGTTCAAACAAGTAATGTATTTTGACGTTTTAATAGAAAAGACAGATTGTGATGTGGGTATTTTTATGTAGTGGCAATCACTCTAATCTTGTCCACCAGCCGGTTCTCTCCCTGTCCAACTGTCTGGTTTCACAGCGCCTCAGAATGGAACTTGAATGGAAGTCTATGGCGGGAGTGGACGAAACAACCGTTTGTTTTAATTGGCTGGTGTCTCTGTCCGTCACCATCTAGCATAACCCTAAGGACCTCCCCTCTACATTGTGGACTTCAAAGCACCAGCAGTGCAAGTGATTTAAACAAGGAAGTGAGTTAGGAAAACCTAAAAGCACACGTCTTATAAATAGTTTTAACATATGAAATTGATCTGCCCGAACTCAGAATCAATTGGACATTTATTTTGATTGCCTATATTTTTTGTTGTGCAATTTTTCTAAGTCCAATGTAAAACAACCATTGCAGGCTCGCTCCCTCTCCTGCCTCGGTTTAGAGCCAGACCTCATAGTTGTGTGATGAATTATCACGTCACTCAGTTAATCCACAGCCCCTAAGTCCCAGACAGTCCCACACTGTTACCAGGCTCTATGTCGCCAGCAGTTCTAGTCTGAGGGACGAGGTTACAATCAGGCCAACTGCACTTCACAGATGTCACCATGGAATGAACCATTTCATATATCTCCCTCAGTGATGTGTGTGTGTGTGTGTGTGTGTGTGTGTGTGTGTGTGTTTGTGTGTCAGTCAGAGCTGTGCTGTAGAACCCCGGGTCTAGCCAATCAGAATAGATGGTTGGCAGCAGCAGCTCAGGCCTAAGGCTGGTGTCATTCCTCTGACGATCCTTGGTGAGATTGGCTTTGGATGTGTTCCAAATGGCACCCTATTCGCCTATGGGCCCTGCTCAAGAGTAGTGCACTACATAAGGAATAGGGTACCATTTGGTACCACCATCTCTACCTTGCCCAGTGCCCTGCCGTATCCTCTCTCTTTTATTTAGTAACACACACGAGCTCACAGTCCGCCTGGCTGCCTGGCTGCCCAGTACACTCACCCAGTACACTCACCCAGTACACTCACCCAGAACACTCACCCAGAACACTCACCCAGTACACTCACCCAGAACACTCACCCAGTACACTCACCCAGTACACTCACCCAGAACACTCACCCAGTCACTCACCCAGTACACTCACCCAGTACACTCACCCAGTACACTCACCCAGTACACTCACCCAGAACACTCACCCAGTCACTCACCCAGTACACTCACCCAGTACACTCACCCAGTACACTCACCCAGTACACTCACCCAGAACACTCACCCAGTCACTCACCCAGTACACTCACCCAGTCACTCACCCAGTACACTCACCCAGAACACTCACCCAGAACACTCACCCAGTACACTCACCCAGAACACTCACCCAGAACACTCACCCAGAACACTCACCCAGAACACTCACCCAGTCACTCACCCAGTACACTCACCCAGTCACTCACCCAGAACACTCACCCAGTACACTCACCCAGAACACTCACCCAGAACGCTCACCCAGAACGCTCACCCAGAACACTCACCCAGAACACTCACCCAGAACACTCACCCAGAACACTCACCCAGAACACTCACCCAGTCATGACAACATCTCCCAGCCGTTGTGTTGCTTATGTTCCAGGTTCCTTCCTTGTTTATCCTGAGGCCGCTCTTAACCTACAACAGGGGAAACCATGTATATTTCTGTTGGGGGAGAATGGTCACATGATGTGGCGGATAAACCTTATGACCGGTTTGGTTCTCTGTTCTCTCTCTCTCTGTGTGTGTGTGTGTGTGTGTGTGTGTGTGTGTGTGTGTGTGTGTGTGTGTGTGTGTGTGTGTGTGTGTGTGTGTGTGTTGTTGTTTACAGTCTAGTCATTCCATGGCACAGGGATTTAAGAACTGTTATTCAAAATCAAATATTATACTTTCTCCCTCTATTAGAGTGGTGTATAGGCTATTTACAGTTGTAAACATTTACAGTTGTAGGATGTACAACGGTTGAAAACATTGACAGTTGTATGGTGTACAACGGTTGTAAACATTTACAGTTGTAGGATGTACAACGGTTGTAAACATTTACAGTTTTACAGTTGTATGGTGTACAACGGTTGTAAATATTTACAGTTGTAGGATGTACAACGGTTGTAAACATTGACAGTTGTATGGTGTACAACGATTGTAAACATTTACAGTTGTAGGATGTACAACGGTTGTAAACATTTACAGTTGTATGGTGTACAACGGTTGTAAACATTTACAGTTGTAGGATGTACAACGGTTGTAAACATTTACAGTTGTATGGTGTACAACAGTTGTAAACATTTACAGTTGTAGGATGTACAACGGTGTTATATATGTACTTCTTTATAATAGACAGCAGTTGTATATATTTACAGTTGTATAGTAGAGCATTGGAAAGGGAAGCATTTGTTTGGTTGTCTTGGTACTTCTCAGGGCTGAGGATGAATGAATATAGTTCAGTAATCTAGACTGGACATCTGAGGAAATATATGACTTTGTTTACACCGATGAGGAGCTTGAGGACGTATTTCAGTGCCCAGATTTCTGTTGTAATGTAAACATCTTTGACAGGTGTACGATCATCTCAGCTCTGTACACTCTGGTTCACCCCTAACTGCACCGACCAAGCTGAGCCCTGAGCGAACAGCCTATAGATGAATTACACCATCAAGGCCAGAGCAGGATGGGAAATAACTAGTGACCAGTCATCCTTCCATACTGGGAGGTATCTGGATCATTATGTAGGTTTAGGACATAACCAGTGATTAACCTTACAGAACTGGTAACCAGTCATCCTTCCATACTGGGAGGTATCTGGATCATTATGTAGGTTTAGGACATAACCAGTGATTAACCTTACAGTACTAGTGACCAGTCATCCTTCCATACTGGGAGGTATCTGGATCATTATGTAGGTTTAGGACATAACCAGTGATGGTCCTTACAGTACTGGTAACCAGTCATCCTTCCATACTGGGAGGTATCTGGATCATTATGTAGGTTTAGGACCAGTACAGCAGATTACCACCAGTGATGTGCTGGAAACCGGTCAACCTTACAGTACTGGTAACCAGCCATCCTGATTTAATTATGTAGGTTTAGGACCAGTACAGCAGATTACCACCAGTGATGTGCTGGAAACCGGTCAACCTTACAGTACTGGTAACCAGCCATCCTGATTTAATTATGTAGGTTTAGGACATAACCAGTGATTAACCTTACAGTACTGGTAACCAGCCATCCTGATTTAATTATGTAGGTTTAGGACATAACCAGTGATGGTCCTTACAGTACTGGTAACCAGCCATCCTGATTTAATTATGTAGGTTTAGGACATAACCAGTGATTAACCTTACAGTACTGGTAACCAGTCATCCTGATTTAATTATGTAGGTTTAGGACATAACCAGTGATTAACCTTACAGTACTGGTAACCAGTCATCCTGATTTAATTATGAAGGTTTAGGACATAACCAGTGATTAACCTTACAGTACTGGTAACCAGCCATCCTGATTTAATTATGTAGGTTTAGGACATAACCAGTGATTAACCTTACAGTACTGGTAACCAGCCATCCTGATTTAATTATGTAGGTTTAGGACATAACCAGTGATTAACCTTACAGTACTGGTAACCAGTCATCCTGATTTAATTATGTAGGTTTAGGACATAACCAGTGATTAACCTTACAGTACTGGTAACCAGTCATCCTGATTTAATTATGTAGGTTTAGGACATAACCAGTGATTAACCTTACAGTACTGGTAACCAGTCATCCTGATTTAATTATGTAGGTTTAGGACATAACCAGTGATTAACCTTACAGTACTGGTAACCAGCCATCCTGATTTAATTATGTAGGTTTAGGACATAACCAGTGATTAACCTTACAGTACTGGTAACCAGTGATCCTTCCTGGTGTGTCTGTGGTTAATGATGCCGGTTTCTCCTGGAGCTTTGACCCACCCGAGGGAACATAACCTCACCGTAGGATTGGCTGTATAGCTGGAACATTGTTCTCCAATAACGAATAGGGGACCTTGTAGTGAACCAGTCAACCTTACTGGGAAATATCTGGTTAACTATGTCGGTATGTCCTGGAGCTGTGACCTGAGGGATCATCACCTGACCACGGACTCTTCTGTAGTCCAGGGATGGGGGTGGGGGGGCCACAGTGCAGTTAAACTACTTAAAGGTGCAGTGCAGTCAAACTTGATTTTCCTGTGTTTTATATACATTTCCACAGTTGGAATAATACTGTGAAATTCAAAATGATGATAATGCAGTTTTAGTGTAAGAGCGGTTTGAAAAGACCAGCTGATTTCAGCTTGCGAGCGACCGCACGACATTTCACTGCCCCCTTTCTTGAAGGTGTAGGAAAAAATGTATTTACTGCAATTCTCCACATTTTGCCATTGGGCAGAGAGACAACTTTGCAATTTTATAACACATTTCATGCAATTCCACTAATTTACCATGGGGCAGAGTACATTTTTACAACACATTTGATTTTAATTCCACCCATTTTGTCATGGGGTGGAGAGACATTTTAGTAGTTTTAAACCTTATTTCCTGCAATTCTACACATTTTGCAAAATGACTTATGCCGTGTTGATATTATATCTGAGTGAGAGTGACTAACAAAATCAATGGGGGGCCCCTGGAGGTCAGGCCCCCTGGAGGTCAGGTCCCCTGGAGGTCAGGTCCCCTGGAGGTCAGGTCCCCTGGGTACATGGCTCGTGTACCCGGGTGGTATTCAGACATGATTACTACAATTAGTAACATTATCATGGGGGGGGGGATTGATCCTCAGACCTAGAAAAAGGGTGTCGTCAGTTGCCCCTCCCTGCTATAATCCATAGTTTGTATATCTGTAACATTCTCTCTGAGGGTCCTGAGCAGATGAAGGTGGGCTGAGAGGCTGAGAGGCCCAGGACTTTGGGCTGTGAGTGAGTACTATGTCTATTGGCCAGTTCTTCACATGCTCAGTAGTCTCTATTGCTGATACACTCATGAATCTAGTGGGCTCTGCCTCATATCGCATATAAAAGGCTTTTGTATTGTTCCATTTTTGTTGCTTAATGAAGGCATTGCGGGAATTTAAACCATTTTAGTTTTGAATTTACAAACCAATCTTCTAAATTGTGTAGCTTAATTTTCACAAACGGCTCATTGAGGATGTAGAATAAATCGTCTTGTGCTTATTTTATTAGGACGGTGTTATGCCTCATTTGACTAGTTTATCATACATTTCCTGGCAGTTGCATCACTTGGTCCTAATTGGCTGAAAACGGTGCCAGGAAAGACCGCATCCATGTTGTGCTCCAAGTCCTTGGCTTTGACTTTTAGGCGATGCACATTATTAGTCACCAATGTTTCATTAGTTTGTGTTTTCCTGAGATTTTCCTGCCGTTTTAATTGCTCCCTCTATTTATTTTCCCAGCGTGGTCTCTTAGTGAAACCTTTTTATTGCCTTCTGTAATGAACAGGGCCGATTTAGGCTGCCGTTACAGGGCTTAATGGCTATTCCCTATTCCCTACGTAGTGCACTACTTTTGACCCAGAGTTAACCATTTAAATGTGTTTATTTGCCTGCTTCTCTATCAGTTGGATCATACTAAGCCTAAAATATTCAACTGGGTTTGAAATGAGCTTTGATTGTAAAAAGAAACAGCTTTAGGATTTAGGAACTCGACCGGGTGATTAAAAAGAAAGATTGCGTTGAATGATGAATTATTGAGAACAATTTCATAGACTTATAATGGGAAATATTACCATTTCATATCTAAAGGAACCCCCTTCTGTTAATGAGTCAGACGGAGACATTGGCTCTAATTAATGCCTGTTTAAAACCCTGATTTCAGGCTGCTGTCCGCAGGTGGCTAAAGTTAACTTTCCATCAAAGTGTTTCACACTATCAGGAAGTGGAGTGTTTGGGTCAGCAAACAGTAAAATGGTTCAGGAAGTTAGGAGTCATGATGATATGACTGACGCAACAAGCTATTTAATTGGGAAAGGGAGGGTTCTCCAACAAGCTATTTAATTGGGAAAGGGAGGGTTCTCCAACAAGCTATCTAAATGGGAAATGGGGGGGTTCTCCAACAAGCTATTTCAATGGGAAAGGGAGGGTTCTCCAACAAGCTATTTCAATGGGAAAGGGAGGGTTCTCCAACAAGCTATTTAATTGGGAAAGGGGGGGTTCTCCAACAAGCTATTTAAATGGGAAAGGGAGGGTTCTCCAACAAGCTATTTAATTGGGAAAGGGAGGGTTCTCCAACAAGCTATTTAAATGGGAAAGGGAGGGTTCTCCAACAAGCTATTTAAATGGGAAATGGGGGGTTCTCCAACAAGCTATCTAAATGGGAAAGGGAGGGTTCTCCAACAAGCTATTTCAATGGGAAAGGGAGGGTTCTCCAACAAGCTATTTAATTGGGAAAGGGGGGGTTCTCCAACAAGCTATTTAAATGGGAAAGGGAGGGTTCTCCAACAAGCTATTTAAATGGGAAAGGGAGGGTTCTCCAACAAGCTATTTAAATGGGAAAGGGGGGGTTCTCCAACATGGCCTCCAGAGTGGTACAGTATTACTACTAGACTCCTGGTTACTATGGCCTCCAGAGTGGTACAGTATTACTACTAGACTCCTGGTTACTATGGCCTCCAGAGTGGTACAGTATTACTACTAGACTCCTGGTTACTATGGCCTCCAGAGTGGTACAGTATTACTACTAGACTCCTGGTTACTATGGCCTCCAGAGTGGTACAGTATTACTACTAGACTCCTGGTTACTATGGCCTCCAGAGTGGTACAGTATTACTACTAGACTCCTGGTTACTATGGCCTCCAGAGTGGTACAGTATTACTACTAGACTCATGGTTACTATGGCCTCCAGAGTGGTACAGTATTACTACTAGACTCCTGGCTACTATGGCCTCCGGACAGAAAAAGCTATTTTGCCTGTTATTAACAGCTGTTTTCAGTTATTACAGTGTTATCAGGCTTTTTAATATGAATTTGGTTTTCTTTCTGAATTGACCCCAATCCTGTTTCACATGTAAAATTTAAAGCTTCTAGACTTGTGTTTGTAACCTGGATCAGACACATTAACTGATGTAGGTGGCAAACAGGCTTCAGTTGACGACGCCTCGGGACGGAGGATAGAGGAAACCAGCCTGACAGTACAGTGGCTCTGAACAGTGTGATACAGTCGCCCTCTTACAATGGTTGAGCCACTAACTACTACAACAACTGCAGCGGCTGCAGAATGGGGATGTCTGCTTGAATCCCTGGTAAGTTTGTGGCTTCAAGGCACCAGTCAGAAGGGATTCGTTGCAGCTCGTTTCTCTCTTATTCGCTCTCCCTACTGTTTCTCTGTTTTCACTTTGTATCCCTGGGTCTCTGTTCCCTCCCTCTATGCCCCCTCTCTATCGCTCTCTCCCTTTCTTCCTTCCTCTGTCCCTCTCTCCCTCCTCTCTTTCCCCCCCCCCTCTCTCTCTCTCTCTCTCTCTCTCCTCTCTCTCTCTCTCTCGCTCTCTCTCTCTCTCGCTCTCTCACACACGCACTCTCTCTCTCTCTCTCTCTCTCTCTCTCTCTCTCTCTCTCTCTCTCTCTCTCTCTCTCTCTCTCTCTCTCTCTCTCTCTCTCTCTCTCTCTCTCTCTCTCTCTCTCTCTCTCTCTCTCTCACTCTCTCTCACACTCTCTCACACTCTCTCTCTCTCTCTCTCTCTCTCTCTCGCTCTCTCTCTCTCTCTCTCACACACACTCTCACTCTCTCTCTCTCTGTCTCTCACATACTCTCTCTCTCACTCTCTCTCTCTCTCTCTCTCTCACATACTCTCTCACTCTCTCACTCTCTCTCTCTCTCTCTCACATACTCTCTCACTCTCTCACTCTCTCTCACACACTCTCACTCTCTCTCTCTCTCTCTCTCACATACTCTCTCTCTCTCTCTCTCAATTCTATTTTAAGTGTATTTATTGGCATGGGAATCATGTGTTTACATTGTCAAGGAAAGTGGACAAAAACCAACAAAAACAATTTGGACATTAACAGTAAACATTACACACAGAATGCTTCAAGAAACTAACATTTAAAAATAAGTTTAAAAGTTTAAAAAATGAAGTCTAACATTTTAAATGTTACGTAAGCTATGTACAGTGTTGTGACAGTATGGAAGTATTAGAATGTAGGACTGAATGAATAAGCAGATCAGTTATATTTACTTTGGTGTTTCTGAACCACCGGTTGACCTTTTTCTTGTGGCAGCAGGTCACACATTTTGCTTCTGGGATTGCACACTGTTATTTTGCCTAACGGACAAGGGAGTTTGCCAATTACGTTTTTTTTGTTTGGGTTCTTTGTGGGTTTGGGTCATTTTGAGGGAAATATATAGTCGTACATTTGCCAGGAGGTTAGAAAGTACAGCTCTGTTTCCACGTCAGGATATGTGGCCACTGGGAGCCTGGTCTGCCTATGGCGACCTCTCTCAATAGCAAGGCTATGCTCACTGAGTCTATATAGTCCAGGCTTTTCTTAGTTCTGTGTCAGTCACATGGTCAGGTATTCTGCCACTGTGTTCTCTGTTTTAGGGCCAAGTAGCATTCCAATATACTCAGTTTTTTTTGGTTTGATTATTTCCAATGTGTCAAGTAATTATCTTTTTGTTTTTTAAGTTGGGTTTAATTGTGTTGTCCTGGGACTCTGTGGGGTCTGTTTGTATTAGTGAACAGAGCCCCAGGACCAGCTGTCTGAGGGGGACTCTTCTCTAAGTCCATCTCCTTGCAGGTTCGGGCTTCGCTTTCCTTTAGTTGCTTGTGGATAATTAGTGGGTGTAGTCCCAATTCTGCTCCGCATGCATTATCTGGGCTGGGGGTGGGAGTCTGGGCTGTGGGTGGGAGTCTGGGCTGTGGGTGGGAGTCTGGGCTGGGGGTGGGAGTCTGGGCTGGGGGTGGGAGTCTGGCTGGGGGTGGGAGTCTGGGCTGGGGCTGGGAGTCTGGGCTGGGGCTGGGAGTCTGGGCTGGGGGTGGGAGTCTGGGCTGGGGGTGGGAGTCTGGGCTGGGGGTGGGAGTCTGGGCTGGGGGTGGCAGTCTGGGCTGGGGGTGGGAGTCTGGGCTGGGGGTGGGAGTCTGGGCTGGGGGTGGGAGTCTGGGCTGGGGGTGGGAGTCTGGGCTGGGGGTGGGAGTCTAGGCTGGGGGTGGGAGTCTGGGCTGGGGGTGGGAGTCTGGGCTGGGGGTGGGAGTCTGGGCTGGGGGTGGGAGTCTGGGCTGGGGGTGGGGGTCTGGGCTGGGGGTGGGAGTCTGGGCTGGGGGTGGGAGTCTGGGCTGGGCGTGGGAGTCTGGGCTGGGCGTGGGAGTCTGGGCTGGGGGTGGGAGTCTGGGCTGGGGCTGGGAGTCTGGGCTGGGGCTGGGGTTGGGAGTCTGGGCTGGGGCTGGGGTTGGGAGTCTGGGCTGGGGGTGGCAGTCTGGGCTGGGGGTGGGAGTCTGGGCTGGGGGTGGGGGTGGGAGTCTGGGCTGGGGTGGGAGTGGGGGTCTGGGCTGGATGTCTGCTCTGTTGAGGGCGATCACCTTCAGGGTCCTGGCGAAGGTGGAAACTGATGGCTTGTAGAGGTGGACCTGGTCATAAAGCCTGTCCAGGGTGGAGTGGTGGACCTGGTCATAAAGCCTGTCCAGGGTGGAGTGGTGGACCTGGTCATAAAGCCTGTCCAGGGTGGAGTGGTGGACCTGGTCATAAAGCCTGTCCAGGGTGGAGTGGTGGACCTGGTCATAAAGCCTGTCCAGGGTGGAGTGGTGGACCAGGTCATAAAGCCTGTCCAGGGTGGAGTGGTGGACCAGGTCATAAAGCCTGTCCAGGGTGGAGTGGTGGACCTGGTCATAAAGCCTGTCCAGGGTGGAGTGGTGGACCTGGTCATAAAGCCTGTCCAGGGTGGAGTGGTGGACCAGGTCATAAAGCCTGTCCAGGGTGGAGTGGTGGACCTGGTCATAAAGCCTGTCCAGGGTGGAGTGGTGGACCTGGTCCAGGGTGGAGTGGTGGGCCAGGTAGACGGTAGGTTTTGAGACACAGTCACGGTGTTTACCCACTGTGTGGTAGCAGGATGGTCGATTTATTTATTTTTGATTTGTTTTCCCCAGTAGTCTGTTCTCTCTCCTCCCCCACTGGTCTTTTATGAGGCCCGTCGCTGCGAGGTGACAGTCTGTTAACATGGATCCCAGTTGTCGTCCATCTCTGACCCCTATCCAACACATTATAATGAGGAGGGGGATTTAGGAACGTTATGTTGACTTGACAGAAACATTTTGCCCCTGATTTCTCTTCATGTCCTTTTTTGTTTTGATGGCTCATATCAGGATGCAGGGGATATCACTGAGGTCTATACACTGGTGGACAAAACATTAAGAACACCTGCTCTTTCCATGACAGACTGGCTCATATCAGGATGCAGGGGATATCACTGAGGTCTATACACTGGTGGACAAAACATTAAGAACACCTGCTCTTTCCATGACAGACTGGCTCATATCAGGATGCAGGGGATATCACTGAGGTCTATACACTGGTGGACAAAACATTAAGAACACCTGCTCTTTCCATGACAGACTGGCTCATATCAGGATGCAGGGGATATCACTGAGGTCTATACACTGGTGGACAAAACATTAAGAACACCTGCTCTTTCCATGACAGACTGACCAGGTGAAAGATATGATGCCTTATTGATGCCACTTGTTAAATCCACTTTAATCAGTATAGATGAAGGGGAGGAGGAGGGGAGGTCTATAGACCAGGAGGAGGAGGGGAGGTCTATAGACCAGGAGGAGGAGGGGAGGTCTATAGACCAGGAGGAGGAGGGGAGGTCTATAGACCAGGAGGAGGAGAGGTCTATAGACCAGGAGGAGGAGGGGAGGTCTATAGACCAGGAGGAGGAGGGGAGGTCTATAGACCAGGAGGAGGAGGGGAGGTCTATAGACCAGGAGGAGGAGGGGAGGTCTATAGACCAGGAGGAGGAGAGGTCTATAGACCAGGAGGAGGGGAGGTCTATAGACCAGGAGGAGGAGGGGAGGTCTATAGACCAGGAGGAGGAGGGGAGGTCTATAGACCAGGAGGAGGGAGGAGGGGAGGTCTATAGACCAGGAGGAGGGAGGAGGGGAGGTCTATAGACCAGGAGGAGGGAGGAGGGGAGGTCTATAGACCAGGAGGAGGAGGGGAGGTCTATAGACCAGGAGGAGGGAGGAGGGGAGGTCTATAGACCAGGAGGAGGAGGGGAGGTCTATAGACCAGGAGGAGGGAGGAGGGGAGGTCTATAGACCAGGAGGAGGGAGGAGGGGAGGTCTATAGACCGGGAGGAGGGGAGGTCTATAGACCAGGAGGAGGGAGGAGGGGAGGTCTATAGACCAGGAGGGATGAGGGGAGGTCTATAGACCAGGAGGAGGAGGGGAGGTCTATAGACCAGGAGGGATGAGGGGAGGTCTATAGACCAGGAGGGATGAGGGGAGGTCTATAGACCAGGAGGGATGAGGGGAGGTCTATAGACCAGGAGGAGGAGGAGGGGAGGTCTATAGACCAGGAGGAGGGAGGAGGGGAGGTCTATAGACCAGGAGGAGGAGGGGAGGGCTATAGACCAGGAGGAGGAGGGGAGGTCTATAGACCAGGAGGAGGAGGGGAGGTCTATAGACCAGGAGGAGGGAGGAGGGGAGGTCTATAGACCAGGAGGAGGGAGGAGGGGAGGTCTATAGACCAGGAGGAGGGAGGAGGGGAGGTCTATAGACCAGGAGGGATGAGGGGAGGTCTATAGACCAGGAGGAGGAGGGGAGGTCTATAGACCAGGAGGGATGAGGGGAGGTCTATAGACCAGGAGGGATGAGGGGAGGTCTATAGACCAGGAGGGATGAGGGGAGGTCTATAGACCAGGAGGAGGAGGGGAGGTCTATAGACCAGGAGGAGGAGGGGAGGTCTATAGACCATCAGGAGGGAGGGGAGGTCTATAGACCAGGAGGAGGAGGGGAGGGGAGGTCTATAGACCAGGAGGAGGGAGGAGGAGGGGAGGTCTATAGACCAGGAGGAGGAGGGGAGGTCTATAGACCAGGAGGAGGAGGGGAGGTCTATAGACCAGGAGGAGGAGGGGAGGTCTATAGACCAGGAGGAGGGAGGAGGGGAGGTCTATAGACCAGGAGGAGGGAGGAGGGAGGTCTATAGACCAGGAGGAGGGAGGAGGGGAGGTCTATAGACCAGGAGGAGGAGGGGAGGTCTATAGACCAGGAGGAGGAGGGGAGGTCTATAGACCAGGAGGAGGGAGGAGGGGAGGTCTATAGACCAGGAGGAGGGAGGAGGGGAGGTCTATAGACCAGGAGGAGGGAGGAGGGGAGGTCTATAGACCGGGAGGAGGGGAGGTCTATAGACCAGGAGGAGGGAGGAGGGGAGGTCTATAGACCAGGAGGAGGGAGGGAGGGGAGGTCTATAGACCAGGAGGAGGGAGGAGGGGAGGTCTATAGACCAGGAGGAGGGAGGAGGGGAGGTCTATAGACCAGGAGGAGGGAGGAGGGGAGGTCTATAGACCAGGAGGAGGGAGGAGGGGAGGTCTATAGACCAGGAGGAGGGAGTAGGGAGGTCTATAGACCAGGAGGAGGGAGGAGGGGAGGTCTATAGACCAGGAGGAGGAGGGGAGGTCTATAGACCAGGAGGAGGGAGGAGGGGAGGTCTATAGACCAGGAGGGATGAGGGGAGGTCTATAGACCAGGAGGAGGAGGGGAGGTCTATAGACCAGGAGGGATGAGGGGAGGTCTATAGACCAGGAGGGATGAGGGGAGGTCTATAGACCAGGAGGAGGAGGGGAGGTCTATAGACCATCAGGAGGGAGGGAGGTCTATAGACCAGGAGGAGGAGGGGAGGGGAGGTCTATAGACCAGGAGGAGGAGGGAGGAGGGGAGGTCTATAGACCAGGAGGAGGAGGGGAGGTCTATAGACCAGGAGGCATGAGGGGAGGTCTATAGACCAGGAGGAGGAGGGGAGGTCTATAGACCAGGAGGAGGAGGGGAGGTCTATAGACCAGGAGGGGAGGTCTATAGACCAGGATGAGGAGGGGAGGTCTATAGACCAGGATGAGGAGGGGAGGTCTATAGACCAGGATGAGGAGGGGAGGTCTATAGACCAGGAGGAGGAGGGGAGGGGAGGTCTATAGACCAGGAGGAGGAGGGGAGGGGAGGTCTTTAGACCAGGAGGATGATGTGTAGAAAGGTTCATGGGGTCTGTATCTGTGTCTCATTTGTAACCCAGCAGGTGATCAGAGACCTTCACAAGGCCAGTC
>NW_021822319.1:738846-805739 GCF_901001165.1 Salmo trutta | reverse complement strand
ACGTTCCCTGGTAACGTACTCAAATCACAACGTACATTACTACAGCCGTTCCTGGTAACGTCTCAAATCACAACGTAATTACTACAGCGTTCCCTGGTAACGTCTCAATCACAACGTACATTACTACAGCGTTCCCTTGGTAACCGTCTCAAATCACAACGTACATTACTACAACGTTCCCTGGTAACGTCTCAAATCAACACGTACATCACTACAACGTTCCCTGGTAACGTACTCAAATCACAAGCTACATTACTACAACGTTCCCTGGTAACGTCTCAAATCACAACGTACATCACTACAACGTTCCCCTGGTAACGTCTCAAATCACAACGTAATCACTACAACGTTCCTGGTAACGTCTCAAATCACAACGTACATTACTACAACGTTCCCTGGTAACGTCTCAAATCACAACGTACATCACTACAACGTTCCCTGGTAACGTCTCAAATCACAACGTACATTACTACAACGTTCCCTGGTAACGTCTCAAATCACAACGTACATTACTACAACGTTCCCTGGTAACGTCTCAATCACAACGTACATCACTAAACGTTCCCTGGTAACGTCTCAAATCACAACGTACATTACTACAACGTTCCCTGGTAACGTCTCAATCACAACGTACATTACTACAACGTTCCCTGGTAACGTCTCAAATCACAATGTACATCACTACAGCATTCCCTGGTAACGTCTCAAATCACAATGTACATCACTACAGCGTTCCCTGGTAACGTCTCAAATCACAACGTACATTACTACAACGTTCCCTGGTAACGTCTCAAATCACAACGTACATTACTACAACGTTCCCTGGTAACGTCTCAAATCACAATGTACATTACTACAACGTTCCCTGGTAATGTCTCAAATCACAACGTACATTACTACAACGTTCCCTGGTAACGTATCAAATCACAACGTACATCACTACAACGTTCCCTGGTAACGTCTCAAATCACAACGTACATTACTACAACGTTCCCTGGTAACGTCTCAAATCACAACGTACATCACTACAACGTTCCCTGGTAACGTCTCAAATCACAATGTACATTACTACAACGTTCCCTGGTAACGTCTCAAATCACAACGTACATTACTACAACGTTCCCTGGTAACGTCTCAAATCACAACGTACATCACTACAACGGTCCCTGGTAACGTCTCAAATCACAACGTACATTACTACAACGTTCCCTGGTAACGTCTCAAATCACAACGTACATCACTACAACGTTCCCTGGTAACGTCTCAAATCACAATGTACATCACTACAACGTTCCCTGGTAACGTCTCAAATCACAATGTACATTACTACAACGTTCCCTGGTAACGTCTCAAATCACAACGTACATCACTACAACGTTCCTTGGTAACGTCTCAAATCACAACGTACATTACTACAACGTTCCCTGGTAACGTCTCAAATCACAACGTACATCACTACAACGTTCCCTGGTAACGTCTCAAATCACAATGTACATCCCTACAACGTTCCCTGGTAACGTCTCAAATCACAACGTACATTACTACAACGTTCCCTGGTAACGTCTCAAATCACAACGTACATTACTACAACGTTCCCTGGTAACGTCTCAAATCACAATGTACATCACTACAACGTTCCCTGGTAACGTCTCAAATCACAACGTACATTACTACAACGAGAGACAGAGAGACAGAGAGAGAGACAGAGAGCGAAACAGAGAGAGACAGAGAGAGAGACAAAGACAAAAAGCGAGAGAGAGAGAGAGAGAGCGAGAGAGAGAGAGAGACAGAGAGAGCGAGAGACAAAGACAGAGAGAGAGACAGAGAGAGAGACAGAGAGAGAGACAGAGAGAGACAGACTAAGGATAATTGTCTTCATCCCCCACAGATCCTTTCAGTGCAACCAGACAGACTCATACAGACAGACTCATACAGACAGACTCATACAGACAGACTTACAGACAGACTCATACAGACAGACTCATACAGACAGACTCATACAGACAGACTCATACAGACAGACTCATACAGACAGACTCATACAGACAGACTCATACAGACAGACTAAGAGCAGTGGGGAGAAACCCAGGATATTCTATACCCTGGAGAAGACACACAAACTGTCAAATACATTTAGCATACAGCAACACGGCTGCCTGGGAGACAGCCTGAACAATCCATGTTACATGAACAACGTGAATTATGTCAAAACACACCTCTCTCACAACCCATATACAGTTCATGTGTATTGTTCAGTATCGTTCACGTTGTCTAACGAGACCCTGAGAGAAGAGAATCTGAACCCACATTATAAACAGCAGGGAGATATAAAATAATGACAACAAGTCCATTGTTAGGCTGATGATGTTTGTCATTGGGTACATCCAAAATGGCATCTCTTTCCCCAGGATAAATAGTGTGTTACTTTAGACTTGGGCCTGCATACGGTTCTGGTCTAAGGCAGTGCACTACATTTGGGTCACAGCCCAGTGAGTGATGAACAGGTTCATGGTGTTTATGTGTCCATGATACATGACATCTGGGCTGCAGTGGAGGTCAGGTCAAAGGTCATACATGTCAAGGGGGTTTAGGCTCTCCTCAGGCTGATGCCAGGCACACTGCCCAAGCGGCTGATGCCTGGCACACTGCCCAAGCGGCTGATGCCAGGCACACTGCCCAAGCGGCTGATGCCTGGCACACTGCCCAAGCGGCTGATGCCTGGCACACTGCCCAAGCGGCTGATGCCTGGCACACTGCCCAAGCGGCTGATGCCTGGCACACTGCCCAAGCGGCTGATGCCTGGCACACTGCCCAAGCGGCTGATGCCAGGCACACTGCCCAAGCGGCTGATGCCAGGCACACTGCCCAAGCGGCTGATGCCAGGCACACTGCCCAAGCGGCTGATGCCAGGCACACTGCCCAAGCGGCTGATGCCTGGCACACTGCCCAAGCGGCTGATGCCTGGCACACTGCCCAAGCGGCTGATGCCTGGCACACTGCCCAAGCGGCTGATGCCTGGCACACTGCCCAAGCGGCTGATGCCAGGCACACTGCCCAAGCGGCTGATGCCAGGCACACTGCCCAAGCGGCTGATGCCTGGCACACTGCCCAAGCGGCTGATGCCTGGCACACTGCCCAAGCGGCTGATGCCTGGTACACTGCCCAAGCGGCTGATGCCATATCAGCCAACGAATGTACAAAGCATCTCCAGAAGCTTTGATGATCTGAGGGGGGGATGAAGCACTAACATGGCTGGCTACATTAAAGAACTCTCTGTGGGTATCTACCAGTGGGGTTACGGCTGGAAGGGATATACAGATTAAACCGTGTTTTGCTAAAGTATACATCTCAGTCAAAGTGGTTAAAAAAACAACAAAAAAACAACATTCGTCAGCAAATATATTATTGCCTGGAAAAGAGGCCTTTCAGAATAGTCTGGGGGAAAGAACGGCAAACATAATCGACACACAGAGCATTTTCACAACCCATAAAAAAAACTGCAGGCAGGCAAAAAGCAGTTTACAAATCAATAACTTTAAATGCTTAAATTTAGTGACATTTATTTCCCCATGGAGAACTATGTGTGCTGTCCACCCCAGCCGGCATGTAACAAGGCAGCTCTGAGCCACTCAGGACCCCACAGAGGCAGCAGCTGTGACAGGGGTGGAATGAGGTGGACCTGGACCTATAGAGTCCAGAGGTACCCAGCCTAACGCACCCCTTGGCCTCTCCAATGAGCTCACACACACACCTACCACCACTCCTCTGTTAGCCCCAGCAGCTGGAGTTTAAGGGTTTACATTACATTTCCTGGCATGTGCAGAAGTGTGTGTGTGTGTGTGTGCTGACAAGGGACATCAATAGACATCATTAGGGGTTAGCTTCAAAACGCGCGATTCAGGAAGCTAAAACCCCTCGGTACGTCCACCACCATGACTGGGAATACAGATATGTATCTGTTGTCATAGATACTGTAGGGACGTGGCTCAGAAAACCAGTCAGTATCTGGTGTGACCACCATTTGCCTCGTGCAGCGCGACACACCTCCTTCACATAGAGTTGATCAGGCTGTTGATTGTGGCCTGTGGAATGTTGTCCAAATCGTCTTCGATGGATGGCTGTGCGAGGTTGTCGGATATTGGCGGATATTTCCCATTTAAATAGCTTGTTGGAGAACCCTCCCTTTCCCATTTAAATAGCTTGTTGGAGAACCCTCCCTTTCCCATTGAAATAGCTTGTTGGAGAACCCTCCCTTTCCCATTGAAATAGCTTGTTGGAGAACCCTCCCTTTCCCATTGAAATAGCTTGTTGGAGAACCCTCCCTTTCCCATTTAAATAGCTTGTTGGAGAACCCTCCCTTTCCCATTTAAATAGCTTGTTGGAGAACCCTCCCTTTCCCATTTAAATAGCTTGTTGGAGAACCCTCCCTTTCCCATTGAAATAGCTTGTTGGAGAACCCTCCCTTTCCCATTGAAATAGCTTGTTGGAGAACCCTCCCTTTCCCATTTAAATAGCTTGTTGGAGAACCCTCCCTTTCCCAATTAAATAGCTTGTTGGAGAACCCTCCCTTTCCCAATTAAATAGCTTGTTGCGTCAGTCATATCATCATGACTCCTAACTTCCTGAACCATTTTACTGTTTGCTGACCCAAACACTCCACTTCCTGATAGTGTGAAACACTTTGATGGAAAGTTAACTTTAGCCACCTGCGGACAGCAGCCTGAAATCAGGGTTTTAAACAGGCATTAATTAGAGCCAATGTCTCCGTCTGACTCATTAACAGAAGGGGGTTCCTTTAGATATGAAATGGTAATATTTCCCATTATAAGTCTATGAAATTGTTCTCAATAATTCATCATTCAACGCAATCTTTCTTTTTAATCACCCGGTCGAGTTCCTAAATCCTAAAGCTGTTTCTTTTTACAATCAAAGCTCATTTCAAACCCAGTTGAATATTTTAGGCTTAGTATGATCCAACTGATAGAGAAGCAGGCAAATAAACACATTTAAATGGTTAACTCTGGGTCAAAAGTAGTGCACTACGTAGGGAATAGGGAATAGCCATTAAGCCCTGTAACGGCAGCCTAAATCGGCCCTGTTCATTACAGAAGGCAATAAAAAGGTTTCACTAAGAGACCACGCTGGGAAAATAAATAGAAGGAGCAATTAAAACGGCAGGAAAATCTCAGGAAAACACAAACTAATGAAACATTGGTGACTAATAATGTGCATCGCCTAAAAGTCAAAGCCAAGGACTTGGAGCACAACATGGATGCGGTCTTTCCTGGCACCGTTTTCAGCCAATTAGGACCAAGTGATGCAACTGCCAGGAAATGTATGATAAACTAGTCAAATGAGGCATAACACCGCGTCCTAATAAAATAAGCACAAGACGATTCATTCTACATCCTCAATGAGCCGTTTGTGAAAATTAAGCTACACAATTTAGAAGATTGGTTTGTAAATTCAAAACTAAAATGGTTTAAATTCCCGCAATGCCTTCATTAAGCAACAAAAAATGGAACAATACAAAAGCCTTTTATATGCGATATGAGGCAGAGCCCACTAGATTCATGAGTGTATCAGCAATAGAGACTACTGAGCATGTGAAGAACTGGCCAATAGACATAGTACTCACTCACAGCCCAAAGTCCTGGGCCTCTCAGCCTCTCAACCCACCTTCATCTGCTCAGGACCCTCAGAGAGAATGTTACAGATATAGAAACTATGGATTATAGCAGGGAGGGGCAACTGACGACACCCTTTTTCTAGGTCTGAGGATCAATCCCCCCCCCATGATAATGTTACTAATTGTAGTAATCATGTCTGAATACCACCCGGGTACACGAGGCATGTACCCAGGGGACCTGAACTCCAGGGGACCTGACCTCCAGGGGCCCCGACCTCCAGGGGACCCGACCTCCAGGGGACCCGACCTCCAGGGGACCCGACCTCCAGGGGACCTGACCTCCAGGGGACCTGACCTCCTGGGGCCCCCCATTGATTTTGTTAGTCACTTTCACTCAGATATAATATCAACACGGCATAAGTCATTTTGCAAAATGTGTAGAATTGCAGGAAATAAGGTTTAAAACTACTAAAATGTCTCTCCACCCCATGACAAAATGGGTGGAATTAAAATCAAATGTGTTGTAAAAACTGTAAAAATGTACTCTGCCCCATGGTAAATTAGTGGAATTGCATGAAATGTGTTATAAAATTGCAAAGTTGTCTCTCTGCCCAATGGCAAAATGTGTAGAATTGCAGTAAATACATTTTTTCCTACACCTTCAAGAAAGGGGGCTGTGAAATGTCGTGCGGTCGCTCGCAAGCTGAAATCAGCTGGTCTTTTCAAACCGCTCTTACACTAAAACTGCATTATCATCATATTGAATTTCACAGTATTATTCCAACTGTGGAAATGTATATAAAACACAGGAAAATCAAGTTTGACTGCACTGCACCTTTAAGTAGTTTAACTGCACTGTGGCCCCCCCACCCCCATCCCTGGACTACAGAAGAGTCCGTGGTCAGGTGATGATCCCTCAGGTCACAGCTCCAGGACAAACCGACATAGTTTACCAGATATTTCCCAGTAAGGTTGACTGGTTCACTACAAGGTCCCCTATTCGTTATTGGAGAGTAATGTTCCAGCTATACAGCCAATCCTACGGTGAGGTTATGTTCCCTCGGGGGGGTCAAAGCTCCAGGAGAAACCGGCATCATTAACCACAGACACACCAGGAAGGATGACTGGTTACCAGTACTGTAAGGACCATCACTGGTTATGTCCTAAACCTACATAATTAAATCAGGATGACTGGTTACCAGTACTGTAAGGTTAATCACTGGTTATGTCCTAAACCTACATAATTAAATCAGGATGGCTGGTTACCAGTACTGTAAGGTTAATCACTGGTTATGTCCTAAACCTACATAATGATCCAGATACTTCCCAGTATGGAAGGATGACTGGTCACTAGTTATTTCCCATCCTGCTCTGGCCTTGATGGTGTAATTCATCTAGAGGCTGTTCGCTCAGGGCTCAGCTTGGTCGGTGCAGTTAGGGGTGAACCAGAGTGTACAGAGCTGAGATGATCGTACACCTGTCAAAGATGTTTACATTACAACAGAAATTTGGGCGCTGAAATACGTCCTCAAGCTCCTCATCGGTGTAAACAAAGTCATATATTTCCTCAGATGTCCAGTCTAGATTACTGAACTATATTCATTCATCCTCAGCCCTGAGAAGTACCAAGACAACCAAACAAATGCTTCCCTTTCCAATGCTCTACTATACAACTGTAAATATATACAACTGCTGTCTATTATAAAGAAGTACATATATAACACCGTTGTACATCCTACAACTGTAAATGTTTACAACCGTTGTACACCATACAACTGTAAATGTTTTCAACCGTTGTACACCATACAACTGTAAATGTTTACAACCGTTGTACATCCTACAACTGTAAATGTTTACAACCGTTGTACACCATACAACTGTCAATGTTTACAACCGTTGTACATCCTACAACTGTAAATGTTTACAACTGTAAATAGCCTATACACCACTCTAATAGAGGGAGAAAGTATAATATTTGATTTTGAATAACAGTTCTTAAATCCCTGTGCCATGGAATGACTAGACTGTAAACAACAACACACACACACACACACACACACACACACACACACACACACACACACACACACACACACACACACACACACACACAGAGAAAGAGAGAGAAAACAGAGAACCAAACCAGTCATAAGGTTTATCCGCCACATCATGTGACCATTCTCCCCCAACAGAAATATACATGGTTTCCCCTGTTGTAGGTTAAGAGCGGCCTCAGGATAAACAAGGAAGGAACCTGGAACATAAGCAACACAACGGCTGGGAGATGTTGTCATGACTGGGTGAGTGTTCTGGGTGAGTGTTCTGGGTGAGTGTTCTGGGTGAGTGTTCTGGGTGAGTGTTCTGGGTGAGTGTACTGGGTGAGTGTTCTGGGTGAGTGTACTGGGTGAGTGTTCTGGGTGAGTGTTCTGGGTGAGTGTTCTGGGTGAGTGTTCTGGGTGAGTGTACTGGGTGAGTGTTCTGGGTGAGTGTTCTGGGTGAGTGTACTGGGTGAGTGTTCTGGGTGAGTGTTCTGGGTGAGTGTACTGGGTGAGTGTACTGGGTGAGTGTTCTGGGTGAGTGTTCTGGGTGAGTGTTCTGGGTGAGTGTTCTGGGTGAGTGTACTGGGTGAGTGTTCTGGGTGAGTGTTCTGGGTGAGTGTACTGGGTGAGTGTTCTGGGTGAGTGTACTGGGTGAGTGTTCTTCCATGCCGTCCATGAGAGGGGTGCGTCACTTGAGTAGGTTGAGCCACTGACGTGGTCTTCCTGTCTGGGTTGGCGCCCCCCCCTTGGGTTGTGCCGTGGCGGACATCTTTGTGGGCTATACTCGGCCTTGTCTTCGGACGGTAAGTTGGTGGTTGTAGATATCCCTCTAGTGGTGTGGGGGCTGTGCTTTGGCAAAGTGGGTGGGGTTATATCCTGCCTGTTTGGCCCTGTCCGGGGGTATCATCGGATGGGGCCACAGTGTCTTCTGATCCCTCCTGTCTCAGCCTCCAGTATTTATGCTGCAGTAGTTTATGTGTCGGGGGGCTAGGGTCAGTCTGTTACATCTGGAGTATTCTCTTGTCTTATCCGGTGTCCTGTGTGAATGTAAATATGCTCTCTCTAATTCTCTCTTTCTTTCTTTCTTTCTTTCTCTCGGAGGACCTGAGCCCTAGGACTACCTGGCATGATGACTCCTTGCTGTCCCCAGTCCACCTGGCCATGCTGCTGCTCCAGTTTCAACTGTTCTGCCTGCGGCTACGGAACCCTGACCTGTTCACCGGACGTGCTTGTTGCACCCTCGACAATTACTATGATTATTATTATTTGACCATGCTGGTCATTTACGAACATTTTAACATCTTGACCATGTTCTGTTATAATATCCACCCGGCACAGCCAGAAGAGGACTGGCCACCCCTCATAGCCTGGTTCCTCTCTAGGTTTCTTCCTAGGTTTTGGCCTTTCTCAGGAGTTTTTCCTAGGGAGTTTTTCCCAGCCACCGTGCTTCTTTCACATGCATTGCTTGCTGTTTGGGGTTTTAGGCTGGGTTTCTGTACAGCACTTTGAGATTTCAGCTGATGTACGAAGGGCTATATAAATAAATTTGATTTGATTTGATTTGATTCTGGGTGAGTGTACTGGGTGAGTGTTCTGGGTGAGTGTTCTGGGTGAGTGTTCTGGGTGAGTGACTGGGTGAGTGTTCTGGGTGAGTGTTCTGGGTGAGTGTTCTGGGTGAGTGTTCTGGGTGAGTGTTCTGGGTGAGTGTACTGGGTGAGTGTACTGGGTGAGTGTTCTGGGTGAGTGTTCTGGGTGAGTGTTCTGGGTGAGTGTTCTGGGTGAGTGTACTGGGTGAGTGACTGGGTGAGTGTACTGGGTGAGTGTACTGGGTGAGTGTTCTGGGTGAGTGACTGGGTGAGTGTACTGGGTGAGTGTACTGGGTGAGTGTACTGGGTGAGTGTTCTGGGTGAGTGTTCTGGGTGAGTGTACTGGGTGAGTGTACTGGGTGAGTGTTCTGGGTGAGTGTTCTGGGTGAGTGTACTGGGTGAGTGTTCTGGGTGAGTGTTCTGGGTGAGTGTACTGGGTGAGTGTTCTGGGTGAGTGTTCTGGGTGAGTGTTCTGGGTGAGTGTACTGGGTGAGTGTACTGGGTGAGTGTTCTGGGTGAGTGTACTGGGTGAGTGTTCTGGGTGAGTGTTCTGGGTGAGTGTACTGGGTGAGTGTACTGGGCAGCCAGGCAGCCAGGCGGACTGTGAGCTCGTGTGTGTTACTAAATAAAAGAGAGAGAGGATACGGCAGGGCACTGGGCAAGGCAGAGATGGTGGTACCAAATGGTACCCTATTCCTTATGTAGTGTACTACTCTCGAGCAGGGCCCATAGGCGAATAGGGTGCCATTTGGGACACACCCAAAGCCAATCTCACCAAGGATCGTCAGAGGAATGACACCAGCCTTAGGCCTAAGCTGCTGCTGCCAACCATCTATTCTGATTGGCTAGACCCGGGGTTCTACAGCACAGCTCTGACTGACACACACACACACACACACACACACACACACACACACACACACACACACACACACACACACACACACACACACCACTGAGGGAGATATGTGAAATGGTTCATTCCATGGTGACATCTGTGAAGTGCAGTTGGCCTGATTGTAACCTCGTCCCCCAGACTAGAACTGCTGGCGACATAGAGCCTGGTAACAGTGTGGGACTGTCTGGGACTTAGGGGCTGTGGATTAACTGAGTGACGTGATAATTCATCACACAACTATGAGGTCTGGCTCTAAATCGAGGCAGGAGAGGGAGCGAGCCTGCAATGGTTGTATTACATTGGACTTAGAAAAATTGCACAACAAAATGTTTTAAAAATATCGGCAATCAAAATAAATGTCCAATTGATTCTGAGTTCGGGCAGATAAATTTCATATGTTAAAACTATTTATAAGACGTGTGCTTTCAGGTTTTCCTAACTCACTTCCTTGTTTAAATCACTTGCACTGCTGGTGCTTTGAAGTCCACAATGTAGAGGGGAGGTCCTTAGGGTTATGCTAGATGGTGACGGACAGAGAGACCAGCCAATTAAAACAAACGGTTGTTTCGTCCACTCCCGCCATAGACTTCCATTCTGAGGCGCTGTGAAACCAGACAGTTGGACAGGGAGAGAACCGGCTGGTGGACAAGATTAGAGTGATTGACACTACATAAAAATATCCACATCACAATCTGGCTTTTCTATTAAAACGTCAAAATACATTACTTGTTTGAACATCCTGTTTCTCTCCCATCATCTTCACTGTGTGTGTGCACGGTTTTATAATTCCCCCGAGGTACAATGACCTGCAAATAAACTGCATACAGCTTCATGGTCTGATCAACACAGACCGCGAGCATCTCTCACTCAGCCACGAGGCAGGATTCAGGAGCTGAGAAACCTCTCACACTCAGCCACGAGGCAGGATTCAGGAGCTGAGAAATCTCTCACACTCAGCCACGAGGCAGGATTCAGGAGCTGAGAAATCTCTCACACTCAGCCACGAGGCAGGATTCAGGAGCTGAGAAATCTCTCACACTCAGCCACGAGGCAGGATTCAGGAGCTGAGAAATCTCACATACTCAGCCACGAGGCAGGATTCAGGAGCTGAGAAATCTCTCACACTCAGCCACGAGGCAGGATTCAGGAGCTGAGAAATCTCTCACACTCAGCCACGAGGCAGGATTCAGGAGCTGAGAGATCTCTCACACTCAGCCACGAGGCAGGATTCAGGAGCTGAGAGATCTAGAAAAAGAGATGGCATGAGTAGGAAAGAGTGACAAGTTTTTATAAGGCACAAGTGTGCATGTTTGCGGCCCTCTTTCAGATCCCCTATATAGTTCCTTCCCATCACTTCACCCTGCAGGCGAGACCTCATGTTAGGCAGGTGGTCCTGTATGGAGCCTAAGAGTGCCACATGGCCATTGGGCTTTGTGCCCCGACTAGGCCTCCCTTCCCTGGGCTTTGTGCCCCGACTAGGCCTCCCTTCCCTGGGCTTTGTGCCCCGACTAGGCCTCCCTTCCCTGGGCTTTGTGCCCCGACTAGGCCTCCCTTCCCTGGGCTTTGTGCCCCGACTAGGCCTCCCTTCCCTGGGCTTTGTGCCCCGACTTGGCCTCCCTTCCCTGGGCTTTGTGCCCCGACTAGGCCTCCCTTCCCTGGGCTTTGTGCCCCGACTAGGCCTCCCTTCCCTGGGCTTTGTGCCTCGACTATAGGCCTCCCTTCCCTGGGCTTTGTGCCCCGACTAGGCCTCCCTTCCCTGGGCTTTGTGCCCCGACTAGGCCTCCCTTCCCTGGGCTTTGTGCCCCGACTAGGCCTCCCTTCCCTGGGCCTTCCCCACCTCGTTCTGACTCCCTAGACACGGCCTGGTCCATCAAGGGACCATTGTTCCAGTCAACAGATGACTCATAAAGGTTGCTTTATTGACAGAGTATATTTCCTGCCAGTGAACAGACCCAACCTGAGAGCTTTTTGTTATCGTTTGTTGCTTTAAACTAGGTGTGTAACTATAGCCTGAGGTTAACAGCGACAGATGGGACAGTCATTCTGGAAATCCTTTCTTTGTGATGCTTATTTGTGTAGAGAGAATGTGTGTTGGCTGCATCCAGTCCTCTTTGTTTCAGTCTCTCTCTTTTAAAGGAAACCTGTTCTGTTCAGGGCTGTACTGTAAGCACACACTGCCATTGTGTTGTTCACGAAGCCAATATATTATGGGGCTTAACTTTACCCTCAAAAGGGGAAAAACAGGCACATTTGGGAAATGTGTCTAAATTCCTAAACCCCCTATGACTGGTTGTTGGGACTGTCTGTCAAAGTGCACACTTCTCTCTCACTCCGGGAGCGCGAGGTAGCGCCGCGTCACCGGGTTACGAGGTAGCGCCGAGTCGCCGGGTTACGAGGTAGCGCCGCGTCACCGGGTTACGAGGTAGAGCCGCGTCACCGGGTTACGAGGTAGCGCCGCGTCGCCGGGTTACGAGGCAGCGCCGCGTCGCCGGGTTACGAGGTAGCGCCGCGTCACCGGGTAACGAGGTAGAGCCGCGTCACCGGGTTACGAGGTAGAGGCGCGTCACCGGGTTACGAGGCAGCGCCGAGTCACCGGTTACGAGGCAGCGCTACAACAATGCAATCCTCTAGGATTTTGCCTGTGCTTAGCTCTATTCTGTTTATTTTTATCCCCAAAAAACTCCCTCGCTAATGACAAGCATACCCATAACATGGCGCAGCCACCACCATACTTCAAAATATAGAGAGTGGTACTCAGTGATGTGTTGGATTTGCCCCAAACATAACATTTTGTATTCAGGACATTATTTTTTATTCTGTACAGGCTTCCTGCTTTTCACTCTGTCATTTAGGTTAGTATTGTGGAGTAACTACAATGTTGTTGATCTATCCTCAGTTCCCCCATCACAGCCAATAAACTCACAGCCAATAAACTCACAGCCAATAAACTCACAGCCAATAAACTCACAGCCAATAAACTCACAGCCAATAAACTCACAGCCAATAAACTCTGTTTTAAAATCACCATTGATTTTAGGAAGGACGCCTGTATCTTGGTAGCAACTGGGCGTATTGATAGACCATCCAAAGTGTAATTAATAACTTCACCATGCTCAAAGGGAAATTCAGTCTGCTTTAAAAATAATAATAATCATCTCTATTTAATCTGTTTTAAATTCAGGCTGTAACACAAAAAAAATGGAAAAAGTCAAGGGGTGTGAATACTTTCTGAAGGCGGTGTATATCTGGAGGTGAACATGACCCCTGTCTGTTCTGCCATCTGTCGGGGGCTGCTGCCATCTGTCAGGGGGCTGCTGCCATCTGTCGGGGGCTGCTGCCATCTGTCGGGGGCTGCTGCCATCTGTCAGGGGCTGCTGCCATCTGTCAGGGGCTGCTGCCATCTGTCAGGGGCTGCTGCCATCTGTCAGGGGCTGCTGCCATCTGTCGGGGGCTGCTGCCATCTGTCGGGGGCTGCTGCCATCTGTCAGGGGCTGCTGCCATCTGTCAGGGGGCTGCTGCCATCTGTCGGGGGCTGCTGCCATCTGTCGGGGGCTGCTGCCATCTGTCAGGGGCTGCTGCCATCTGTCAGGGGCTGCTGCCATCTGTCAGGGGCTGTTGCCATCTGTCAGGGCTGCTGCCATCTGTCAGGGGCTGCTGCCATCTGTCGGGGTTGCTGCCATCTGTCGGGGTTGCTGCCATCTGTCAGGGGCTGCTGCCATCTGTCGGGGCTGCTGCCATCTGTCGGGGTTGCTGCCATCTGTCGGGGTTGCTGCCATCTGTCAGGGGCTGCTGCCATCTGTCAGGGCTGCTGCCATCTGTCGGGGGTTGCTGCCATCCAGGAGATACTCTGGCAAATATTTACATCTACTGGGATATAACAATCCCATAGGGCTGGGCGGGGTAGGGCTGGGTAGGGTGGGAGAGGGCAGGGTAGGGCAGGGCAGGGTAGGGAGGGAGAGGGCAGGGTAGGGTTGGGTAGGAGAGGGCAGGGTAGGGCAGGGCAGGGTAGGGTGGGAGAGGGCAGGGTAGGGCAGGGCAGGGTAGGGCAGGGCAGGGTAGGGTTGGGTAGGAGAGGGCAGGGTAGGGCAGGGCAGGGTAGGGAAGGGTAGGAGAGGGCAGGGTAGGGCAAGGTAGGGTAGAGACGTGGTCTATCCAGAGATTACAACAGTCCTGCTGCTGGAGACCACAGAGCACCTGTCTGCTCCACAAAACACCTCACTACAGCCAAAAGGGGAAAAGTCGTGTCACCGAGCCTCCCACATGCTTCAGGACACACCCAACACAGACTCCCTGTCCTGTCCTTTTGAATGTTTCAGGGTGATTTGTATTACAATCAAGTCAATATCCCAACACCTAGGGGTTAACTACAGTGGTGGAACTGATTCATTTCTACACATTCTTCACTGTGCCAAGTGGGAAACTAATACCAGCCTCCCATATGCTTCAGGACAACTAACACAGCCTCCCTCTACTCTAGCTTGTTTCAATGGTCCAGGGGGATTCCTATCAAGTCAATATCAGAATAACGCAGGAGGGATTCCAAGGGTTCTAAAGGTTCCAGAGGTTCTAGAACGAAGGGGTGATGGACAGTTCTAAAAGACAGTTAATTATAATGCTATTTGTTTTGGCACAGAGCCGCTGGTAAATACAGGAATGCTAACTTTTCCTTTCATAAAGGCTTCCAGTCAGATTACAGTAGGCTTAGAGACTGAAGCCATGGGAATACACTGGATCCTACCTCACATCTGCTCTCACCTGGAAGTGGTTACGACGCCTTCACTTTGTACTTGTTGACATTTAGAGCAGCAAGCAGCCAACTGTCGTTCAAGAAAGTCCTGAGGACATTATTAAGGATGTCTAACATCACAGACTGTCTATCTTGTTTTTCTCCTCTTCTCTCCCTTCCTCATCATACATTCAATTAGAATATTTAGATCATTTATTTGAATGGTAAATCACTAGTCTATTGATAAACCAAATCAAGATGTAGCTCAAGTCTATTTACAATACAGGTGACTGCATATTCAATAGGAGTGTGTGCATGCGTTGACTTGGCCTTGTTTTGGCTGAATTCATGGGGTTACAGATGAAAAACATTTGTTTCCCTTCCATTTGGGACTTATTTTATTGTACTGATCAACAACGTTTGCATAGAAGAAGCTCTCTCTTATAAAAGTGAGCGCTGTCTCTTTAAGACTCTTAGAAAAAAGTGCCGAGTGGCGACGCAGCCCAGCCTCCCAGCGAGTGGCGACGCAGCCCAGCCTCCCAGTCAGAGGCGACGCAGCCCAGCCTCCCAGCCTCCCAGCGAGTGGCGACGCAGCCCAGCCTCCCAGCGAGTGGCGACGCAGCCCAGCCTCCCAGCCAGTGGCGACGCAGCCCAGCCTCCCAGCGAGTGGCGACGCAGCCCAGCCTCCCAGTCAGAGGCGACGCAGCAGCCCAGGCCTCCCAGCGAAGTGGCGACGCAGCCCAGCCTCCCAGCGAGTGGCGACGCAGCCCAGCCTCCGAGCCAGTGGCGACGCAGCCCAGCCTCCCAGCGAGTGGCGACGCAGCCCAGCCTCCGAGCCAGTGGCGACGCAGCCCAGCCTCCCAGTGAGTGGCGACGCAGCCCAGCCTCCCAGCGAGTGGCGACGCAGCCCAGCCTCCCAGCGAGTGGCGACGCAGCCCAGCCTCCCAGCGAGTGGCGACGCAGCCCAGCCTCCCAGCGAGTGGCGACGCAGCCCAGCCTCCCCAGCGAGTGGCGACGCAGCCCAGCCTCTCAGCGAGTGACGATGCAGCCCAGCCTCCCAGCCTCCCTGCGAGTGGCGACGCAGCCCAGCCTCCCAGCGAGTTGCGCTGCAGCCCAGCCTCCCAGCCAGTGGCGACGCAGCCCAGCCTCCCAGCCAGTGGCGACGCAGCCCAGCCTCCCAGCCAGTGGCGACGCAGCCCAGCCTCCCAGCCAGTGGCGACGCAGCCCAGCCTCCCAGCCAGTGGCGACGCAGCCCAGCCTCCCAGCCAGTGGCGACGCAGCCCAGCCTCCCAGCCAGTGGCGACGCAGCCCAGCCTCCCAGCCAGTGGCGACGCAGCCCAGCCTCCCAGCGAGTGGCGACGCAGCCCAGCCTCCCAGCGTGTGGCGACGCAGCCCAGCCTCCCAGCGAGTGGCGATGCAGCCCAGCCCTCCCAGTCAGTGGGGCTGTGAGTGGCGATGCAGCCCAGACTCCCTGTGAGTGGGGCTGTGAGTGGCGACGCAGCCCAGCCTCCCTGTGAGTGGGGCTGTGAGTGGCGACGCAGCCCAGCCTCCCAGACGCCCTGTGAGTGCAGCGGTTCCTCAGGACAGGCTACAGCGAGCCATGAGTAAGTGGTGTGGCGAAGGCACGGAACAGACAAGGTGCTCTCGCACTATAAAAAGGGACGTAGACTGGATCCTCTCTCAAATCAGTAGACGACCTGGGACATTTGACAGTAGTCTCGAAAGTAACAAACCAAACCGTTTTTCAGATTCTAGTATTGAAAAGAACAGAAGTTTCGGTATACCGTGCAACAGCACTACACACACACGTTCCTCTGTTACAGTATTCTACTGCTATATTGGATTGTTGTTGCTGAGTTGAGAGGCGAACCTGTTGGAAGCATTTTATTGTGAATAAAAGTTGTTTTGATTTACTTCATCCTCATATTTTGGTGTTTTGGAAACTGTTTGACTGACAGATGGATGTTCAGAAGACCAGAGTGTTTACTGTCTGGGGAATCAAAATGGCGGACACACACACACTTCTCCAAGTCGTCTGTTGGGTTTCTCATTCTGCCTCCAGATCTGGGTTCAAATACGGTTTTGTTTTCTTTCAAATAGTTTAGCTGCGCTTGGTTCAAGTCGCTGAGAAGCCTCAAGTATTTGAAATAAAACAAAACATGTCTACTATTTGAAGGCACGTCTTGCTGCCTACTGTATAGCCTCTCCATGCTCAGTGCTCTCCTCCATCTTGGCCTGATGAAAATGAGGAACCGCTGACTCCTATGAACAGAATTATACAGCAGCAGAACACAGAGCTACACAGTAGACAGGAGGTTGTGAACTTAACTGAATTGAAAATGAATCCACAATCTGGGCTCATGCGATAGTTAAGCTAATAAGGCAGTGATCGGTGGCCTGACTATTAAAGTGGAAAAACCTGGAAGGCCTCCAACGTTCTGCCTGCCTCCGCGGCCCAGGAGATCGGCCTGTTGTGCCCCTTCCATGGCTTCTTCCACTGTTGCAAGGGGGGTTAGGTTAAATTAGAACGAAGAACAACTCACTCAATGGGAAAGAATGAATGAAAATAGATGTGTCTCTTGAATGCTAACACATCTATTAGCATCAGCGCATGGTTTAAGGTTATGTATGCAGAAATCTGTAACATTATACAGTGTTACCAGAGTCGTAGAATCGATGAATGCAGAATGCATGGTGAAACAACCTGTGTCCTAAATGGCACCCTATTCACTATATTGTGCACTACTTTTGACCAGTAGTGTTCTGGTCAAGGGAATACATAGGGAGCCATTTGGGAAGCATTCCCAGTTAGCACTACACCATGGAATTAAAGCTAGCATTCAGATAAGATACTTCCTGCTTCTGTCCACTGTCATTTAATAGATATAAAATATATATAAAATAGATATATCTTTCTTTTTAATTGAAACTTTATTTAACTAGGCAAGTCCGTTAAGAACAAATTCTTATTTACAATGACGGCCTAGGAACGGTGGGTTAACTGCCTTGTTCAGGGCAGACGACAGATTTTTACCTTGTCAGCTCGGGGATTCGATCCAGCAACCTTTCGGTTACTGACCCAACGCTCCAACCACTAGGCTACCTATGTATGAGCCTCCCTGCTGTATCTAGGAGTATGTATGAGCCTCCCTGCTGTATCTAGGAGTATGTATGAGCCTCCCTGCTGTATGTAGGAGTATGTATGAGCCTCCCTGCTGTATGTAGGAGTATGTATGAGCCTCCCTGCTGTATCTAGGAGTATGTATGAGCCTCCCTGCTGTATCTAGGAGTATGTATGAGCCTCCCTGCTGTATCTAGGAGTATGTATGAGCCTCCCTGCTGTATCTAGGAGTATGTATGAGCCTCCCTGCTGTATCTAGGAGTATGTATGAGCCTCCCTGCTGTATCTAGGAGTATGTATGAGCCTCCCTGCTGTATCTAGGAGTATGTATGAGCCTCCCTGCTGTATCTAGGAGTATGTATGAGTCTCCCTGCTGTATCGAGGAGTATGTATGAGCCTCCCTGCTGTATCTAGGAGTATGTATGAGCCTCCCTGCTGTATCTAGGAGTATGTATGAGCCTCCCTGCTGTATCGAGGAGTATGTATGAGCCTCCCTGCTGTATCTAGGAGTATGTATGAGCCTCCCTGCTGTATCTAGGAGTATGTATGAGCCTCCCTGCTGTATCGAGGAGTATGTATGAGCCTCCCTGCTGTATCGAGGAGTATGTATGAGCCTCCCTGCTGTATCTAGGAGTATGTATGAGCCTCCCTGTTGGGAGAGAATGAGCTCCCTAACTGTTACATCTGTGGGCTGATCTCCCCCTCCTCGTCCTTCGCTCGCTCTTTCACGTCTCTCCATTCTCTCTCTCCCCCTTATCCTTTGCTCCCCCTGTTCTCTCCTCCTCCCCCCGCTCTCTCCCCTTCATCTCTTTCCGTCGCTCTCTGTCTCGTCAGAACAGACAGTCTTCCTAGTTTCTGTGAGAAGTGAATCATGTCCTGTATCACACCACTTGTTTGTTCTGAACAAGATGGATGTTCACTTGAGAGGTACTAAAGCTTCCTGGTGCCAGTCAGAGAGCCAGCGAGACAGACAGACCACTCATCCTCCTAATGGCCCTCAAGCTTCTCACTGACACACCGTCTCCGTCTGTTTGTACTCTCTGTTCCAGAGAGAGGCTGCTGATATATCTCAATGCTGGCTTTTCTTCTTGTTTCTCTGTTTTGTTTGTTGTGTAAAATGTTGAACTGTTGAACTTCACATGAAAGTGTTATAGAATGCTATGTGAAAATGAATAAACAATGTTAAAAACTTAGAGAAAGAGGCCCTGAAATCAACAAAAGCATGTCTCTCATGCTTTTGTTCTGTCTAACAAACTGTGCCTGCGAGTGTGTCTGTGTTGCACAGGCTACAGAACATACAGTACTTAGGATGTGTGGACATACCGTCCTATTAAACTGTCATGAGGGAATCACTGACAGTAAGGTCAACAACGTTCCGTTTGACATGGGATTGCAATTTAATCTCAACTCTAAGGTATTAGCTAGCCTACATTTAGCCTGCCTCTCTCTAGCTGACAGACGTAGATAAATGGTAAACAAGCTCTATCTGACAGACAGACGAAGACGATAAACAAGCTCTATCTGACAGACAGACGAAGACGACAAACAAGCTCTACCTATTCTATATTCTAAATGACATCACCGTGTGGGTGCCTGAAGGCAGTTAAACCGTCCATAGTATTATTATAATGAGGGTTTAACTAAAGTGGTCTCCCGATGTGGTTTAAGCATCACTGTGGACTTAAAACATCCAATTCTGGTCTCCCGAGTGGCGCTGCGGGACAAGGCACTGCATCTCAGTGCTAGAGGCGTCACTACAGACCCTGGTTCAGCGGTCTAAGGCACTGCATCTCAGTGCTAGAGGCGTCACTACAGACCGTGGTTCAGCGGTCTAAGGCACTGCATCTCAGTGCTAGAGGCGTCACTACAGACCCTGGTTCAGCGGTCTAAGGCACTGCATCTCAGTGCTAGAGGCGTCACTACAGACCCTGGTTCAGCGGTCTAAGGCACTGCATCTCAGTGCTAGAGGCGTCACTACAGACCCTGGTTCAGCGGTCTAAGGCACTGCATCTCAGTGCTAGAGGCGTCACTACAGACCCTGGTTCAGCGGTCTAAGGCACTGCATCTCAGTGCTAGAGGCGTCACTACAGACCCTGGTTCAGCGGTCTAAGGCACTGCATCTCAGTGCTAGAGGCATCACTACAGACCCTGGTTCAGCGGTCTAAGGCACTGCATCTCAGTGCTAGAGGCGTCACTACAGACCCTGGTTCAGCGGTCTAAGGCACTGCATCTCAGTGCTAGAGGCGTCACTACAGACCCTGGTTCAGCGGTCTAAGGCACTGCATCTCAGTGCTAGAGGCGTCACTACAGACCCTGGTTCAGCGGTCTAAGGCACTGCATCTCAGTGCTAGAGGCGTCGCTACAGACCCTGGTTCAGCGGTCTAAGGCACTGCATCTCAGCGCTAGAGGCGTCACTACAGACCCTGGTTCAGCGGTCTAAGGCTCTGCATCTCAGCGCTAGAGGCGTCACTACAGACCCTGGTTCAGCGGTCTAAGGCACTGCATCTCAGTGCTAGAGGCATCACTACACTTCCAGCCTGCATCACAACCGGCCCTGATTGGGAGTCCCGTAGGGCGGCGCACAATCGGCTCAGCGTCGTCCGGGTTAGGGTTTGGCCGGGGTAAGCCGTCATTGTAAATAATAATTTGTTCTTAACTGGCTTGTCTTGTTAAATAGAAGGTTAAATACAATTTTTTTTTTAATCTATTTAAAAAAAGCATGATTTTGAGAGTGGTTGAATAAATATGTCGAATAAACATATTGGCCGGTAAGAATTCTGGACCAGAAAGTTAGGTTTTTAGGCCCTGTTCATAAACCATGTTTCTGGTCGTTCCAAAACCACTCACAGGCTTAGGTTTACACCGTGTTCAGTCCTGTTACCTCATTAGTTAGTTAGCTAACAACCTGGTTACTTAACCAGTACCGTCGTGTTCAGTCCTGTTACCTCATTAGTTAGTTAGCTAACAACCTGGTTACTTAACCAGTACCGTCGTGTTCAGTCCGGTTACCTCATTAGTTAGTTAGCTAACAACCTGGTTACTTTACCTGTACCATCTTGTTCAGTCCGGTTACCTCATTAGTTAGCTAGCTAACAATTCATATAATGCCAAATATGATATTGGTGGTCCACATCAGTGCTACCGATGAACATGTTTAATTTAGAGCCATGTGTGTGTAGTACTAGACATACATCTCCACTGGGTAGCTCAAACATTATATTACTATACACTACCGGTCAAAGGTTTTACAACACCTAGTCAATCAAGGGCTTTGGCTTCCACAGCATTCTGCTGCGATACGCCATTCCATCTGGTGTGGGCTTAGTGGCACTATCATTTATTTTTCAACAGGACAATGACCCAAAACACCTCCAGGCTGTGTAAGGGCTATTTGACCAAGGAGAGTGATGGAGTGCTGCATCATATGACCTGGCCTCCACAATCGCCAACCTCAACCAAATTGAGATGGTTTGGGATGAGTTGGACCGCAGAGTGAAGATAAAGCAGCCAACAAGTGCTCAGCATATGTGGGAACTACTTCAAAACTGTTGGAGAGAATGCCAAGAGTGTGCAAAGCTGTTATCAAAGAAAAGGGTGGCTATTTGAAAAATCTCAAATATAAAATATATTTTAATTTGTTTAACACTTTTGGATACTACATGATTCCATATGTGTTATTTCATAGTTTTGATGTCTTCACTATTATTCTACAATGTAGAAAATAGTAAAAATAAAGAAAAAGCCTTGAATGAGTAGGTGTTGTAAACCTTTTGAGCGGTAGTGTATGCAGCAGGGCAGTAAAGTCTGGCCGAGGGACTGCAGATTGAATACATCCGGTCACCATCTGCCTGAGGTCTTGTACCAGCCAGGCTATAACCTAGACGTCATCTTCCTTCCTTCATAGGGAGGACATGTTGCTCTGCTGAGCCAGCAACACAATCACCTGTAATCCCCCCCCTCCCTCCCTCCCTTCCTCCCTTCCTCCCTCCACACAAACAGTCCTGATTTGAATGGAAGCCTTGGCGTAGTTTTCACAGTATGGGGTTGATGCCGGAGCGAGTGGAGGGATTTCACCATCGAGCCCATCGCCTTTTCAATTATCAGATGGGCCTCTAATGTACAATTGACTTAAATGGAATAAAAAAGTCCTGATTATCAAGCACTGGGTTTTAATCCAGGTTCAAGTTAAAAAAAAAAGAAGAATATATTTGTTAAATTATTAAATGGGGCTGAATGTTGTTGATGCAGCCAAATAAGATTTTAGATTTGTTGTTTTGTTCTTCTGATAGTAATGGAGTACTTTGAGTGATATATATATATATATATAAATAAATGAGCACAGGGAGATGTCCTAAAAGAGGATGTGTACACTTCAGTGTCCTTCATTAGTCTGCCTCAAAGAGACGTCTGTTTTGTGTTCATGATGAAAAGAAGCTCTTTTGAATTGAATCAGCCTCACAAGGTCTTCAGTTCTTCCCATTAAAAGTCATTTTCCTCCATCTGACCTTTTAAAATCGGGCAATCTGCAATTTTAACATCAATTTCTGGGATTTTAATGCTATATAACCACTGATTGTTAAAGAATTAAACTAATACATGAGCTTAGTCATCTGTCTTACCCCCATCAGAAACCAAAATACAATATGTTTATACTCCAATGTTTGTAAACAATATAATTGTAACCAACCACTGTACAGCCTCATGGTTAAAATAGGATATTGATCTGATGGATGGTCACATCTGGGCAAAAGAAACACCTATGTGAGAATGCTCTTCATTGACTACAGTTCAGCATTGAACACTATTTTTCCCCTCCAAGCTCAGAGCCCTGGGTCTGGACACGACCCTCTGCAACTGGACCCGGGACTTCCTGACGGGCAGACCACAGGCTGTGAGGACCAGCACAAACACCTCCTCCAAACTGACTCTTAACACAGAGGCCCCCCAGGGCTGTGTCCTCAGCCCTCTGCTGTACTCCCTGTTCACCCACAAACTGACTAAACACAGGGGCCCCCCAGGGCTGTGTCCTCAGCCCTCTGCTGTACTCCCTGTTCACCCACAAACTGACTAAACACAGAGGCCCCCCAGGGCTGTGTCCTCAGCCCTCTGCTGTACTCCCTGTTCACCCACAAACTGACTAAACACAGGGGCCCCCCAGGGCTGTGTCCTCAGCCCTCTGCTGTACTCCCTGTTCACCCACAAACTGACTAAACACAGAGGCCCCCCAGGGCTGTGTCCTCAGCCCTCTGCTGTACTCCCTGTTCACCTGCACCTGACTCAACACAGGGGCCCCCCAGGGCTGTGTCCTCAGCCCTCTGCTGTACTCCCTGTTCACCCACAAACTGACTCAACACAGGGGCCCCCCAGGGCTGTGTCCTCAGCCCTTTGCTGTGCTCCCTGTTCACCTGCACCTGACTCAACACAGGGGCCCCCCAGGGCTGTGTCCTCAGCCCTCTGCTGTACTCCCTGTTCACCTGCACCTGACTCAACACAGGGGCCCCCCAGGGCTGTGTCCTCAGCCCTTTGCTGTGCTCCCTGTTCACCTGCACCTGACTCAACACAGGGGCCCCCCAGGGCTGTGTCCTCAGCCCTCTGCTGTACTCCCTGTTCACCTGCGTAGCTTTGTACAACACCAACTTAATCATCAAGTTTGCTGACGACACCACAGATGTAAGCTTGATAACCAACAATGACGAGTCAGCCTGTAGGGAGGAGGTAAGAAAAACTGGCTTTGTCGTGCCAAGACAACCTCTCCCTCAACGCCAGCAAAACAAAAAAGGTGTTGATTGTTGACTTCAGGAAGCATAGGGTACACGCCTCGATCCACATCAACAGGACTGCAGTAGAGAGTCATACATTTTAAGTTTCTCAGTGTCCACATCACCGAGGACTTGACATGGAACACCACCACCACCAGTCTAGTCTAAAGGGCGGAACAGCGCCTCTACTTCCTAAGGACTTGACATGGAACACCACCACCACCAGTCTAGTCTATAGGGCGGAACAGCGCCTCTACTTCCTAAGGACTTGACATGGAACACCACCACCACCACCACCACCACCACCACCACCACCACCACCAGTCTAGTCTATAGGGCGGAACAGCGCCTCTACTTCCTAAGGCGGCTGAAGAAATGTGTCATTGCAGTCCGGGTCCTCTCCAAATACGACCGCTGAACCATCCTGACCGGTTGCATCAGGGCCTGGTACGGGAATTACTCCATCCACGACCGCAAGTCCCTCCACCGGGTGGTGAAGACGGCCCTGTACATCACTGGGGGCCGTGTTCACACCCATCCAGGACTTGAAACGGTGCCTGAGGAAGTCCCCACAGCATCTTCAAGGACCCCACACACGAGCTGTTCCCTCCCTTACCGTCGGGAAGACGGATCAGAGCAGGAGATCTGATAGAAACTGTCTCCAGACTGTTGGTATCTACAAGCCATGGGACTGTTGAACACTTGAACTGGACTGACCACCTGCACTGACTCTGCACCGTTACACACACACACACACACACACACACACACACACACACACAAACTGTTGCTAGCAGACTCTTCTTTACTATTGCTAATACTGCACAATTTAAACACTTGCACCCCAATCTCCACTTTCTCTGACACGTGTGTAAATATTGGGACTATAAATTGAGCCTTGCTGTATTTTACTTTTATTATCTATTCCACTTCCTTTACGTTCCTATTTTTATCTGTCATTATTTATTGTTGTTGCTTTGTCAAGAAGAAACCCAAAAGTATTTTGTTGTACAGTGTGTACCATGTCTATCCTGTACATACGACTAAGAAATGGTGAACATTTAAATTTGAGACAGTGGTTACGTTTCTCCAGCCCCATCCCTCAGCTTGTTACCAAAACAGTGGCAGGGTGGACTCGTTATTATTGTTGGAACTGCCAATTGGCCTTTTAATATAAGGGAGAGGCAAATGCTTTCAGCGTTGAGCTTTAACCGTGATGCCTCTACTGAATAGCCCTGACTGACACATTAAGCCTGGACACAATCTTCCCTAATAGCTGTCTTGTGTGTGTGTAAATGTACGCGCGCATGTGTGTGTAAATGTACGCGTGTGTGTGTACACGTGTGTGTGTGTGTGTGTGTGTGTGTGTGTGTGTGTGTGTGTGTGTGTGTGTGTAAATGCACATGTGTTGTGTGTGTGTGTGTAAATGTGCATGTGTGGTGTGTCTGTGTATGAAAATGTACGTGTGTGTGTGTGTGTGTGTGTGTACACGTCTTACATTAAGGAAGCCCGACTTGGCCTTTCTGCTTTTACCCAGGGTCAAACCCAGGGTCAAACCCAGGGTCAAACCCAGTAGCAGTAAGCAGCTTGCAGCCTGTGGAGAAGACGTGTTTTAATAGAGGCCACTCTCCTTGTGTGACGGACACTATCAGCTCTACTGAGGAATCCATTAGTCCTGGATCGTTAAAGCCTAAAATCCATCCAAATATGGACACTTACATTCTCTACTAGTTGGAAATGTATGCAGTGGACAGCTTAACGGCGCATACGGTGGCAAGACGTCCCCACTATAGATAATCCACAGGAGACTATACTGAATATAAGATGAACACAATCTGGATGGAACAGTATGTACAGATGGAGGAGCTTGATTTGACCAGTATTGTCGCAGCAAAAAAAAAAACTTGCAGCAACAGGATTTCAACGTTTAGTCCGGAATGTTGTTTGATCGGTGGCTAGGCTATTAGCTGGCTGAATGTTGTTTGATCGGTGGCTAGGCTATTAGCTGGCTGAATGTTGATTGATCGGTGGCTAGGCTATTAGCTGGCTGAATGTTGTTTGATCGGTGGCTAGGCTATTAGCTGGCTGAATGTTGATTGATCGGTGGCTAGGCTATTAGCTGGCTGAATGTTGATTGATCGGTGGCTAGGCTATTAGCTGGCTGAATGTTGATTGATCGGTGGCTAGGCTATTAGCTGGCTGAATGTTGTTTGATCGGTGGCTAGGCTATTAGCTGGCTGAAAGTAGGCTACATGAAAAGTGGTATACTGTTAATGTAACCGTGTGTTAGTGTGAGTTTTTACTGAATTTATGTCAATCAAACCAAATTGTATTAGTCACATGCGGCCGAATACAACAGGTGTAGACCTTTCAGTGAAACGCTGAATACAACAGGTGTAGTAGACCTTTCAGTGAAATGCTGAATACAACAGGTGTAGACCTTTCAGTGAAACGCTGAATACAACAGGTGTAGACCTTACAGTGAAACGCTGAATACAACAGGTGTAGACCTTTCAGTGAAACGCTGAATACAACAGGTGTAGTAGACCTTACAGTGAAACGCTGAATACAACAGGTGTAGTAGACCTTACAGAGAAATGCTGAATACAACAGGTGTAGACCTTTCAGTGAAACGCTGAATACAACAGGTGTAGTAGACCTTTCAGTGAAACGCTGAATACAACAGGTGTAGTAGACCTTTCAGTGAAACGCTGAATACAACAGGTGTAGTAGACCTTTCAGTGAAACGCTGAATACAACAGGTGTAGTAGACCTTACAGTGAAATGCTGAATACAACAGGTGTACCGTAGACGCTGAATACAACAGGTAGTAGACTTAGGACGCTGAATACAACAGGTGTAGTAGACCTTACAGTGAAACGCTGAATACAACAGGTGTAGTAGACCTTACAGTGAAACGCTGAATACAACAGGTGTAGTAGACCTTACAGTGAAACGCTGAATACAACAGGTGTAGACCTTTCAGTGAAACGCTGAATACAACAGGTGTAGACCTTTCAGTGAAACGCTGAATACAACAGGTGTAGACCTTTCAGTGAAATGCTGAATACAACAGGTGTAGACCTTTCAGTGAAACGCTGAATACAACAGGTGTAGTAGACCTTACAGTGAAACGCTGAATACAACAGGTGTAGTAGACCTTACAGTGAAATGCTGAATACAACAGGTGTAGCCCTTACAGTGAAATGCTGAATACAACAGGTGTAGACCTTTCAGTGAAACGCTGAATACAACAGGTGTAGTAGACCTTACAGTGAAATGCTGAATACAACAGGTGTAGACCTTACAGTGAAATGCTGAATACAACAGGTGTAGACCTTTCAGTGAAACGCTGAATACAACAGGTGTAGTAGACCTTACAGTGAAATGCTGAATACAACAGGTGTAGACCTTACAGTGAAATGCTGAATACAACAGGTGTAGACCTTACAGTGAAATGCTGAATACAACAGGTGTAGACCTTTCAGTGAAACGCTGAATACAACAGGTGTAGTAGACCTTACAGTGAAATGCTGAATACAACAGGTGTAGTAGACCTTTCAGTGAAATGCTGAATACAACAGGTGTAGTAGACCTTACAGTGAAACGCTGAATACAACAGGTGTAGACCTTACAGTGAAACGCTGAATACAACAGGTGTAGTAGACCTTTCAGTGAAATGCTGAATACAACAGGTGTAGTAGACCTTTCAGTGAAACGCTGAATACAACAGGTGTAGCCCTTTCAGTGAAATGCTGAATACAACAGGTGTAGACCTTACAGTGAAATGCTGAATACAACAGGTGTAGTAGACCTTACAGTGAAATGCTGAATACAACAGGTGTAGTAGACCTTTCAGTGAAACGCTGAATACAACAGGTGTAGTAGACCTTTCAGTGAAACGCTGAATACAACAGGTGTAGTAGACCTTACAGTGAAACGCTGAATACAACAGGTGTAGTAGACCTTACAGAGAAACGCTGAATACAACAGGTGTAGTAGACCTTACAGAGAAATGCTGAATACAACAGGTGTAGTAGACCTTACAGTGAAATGCTGAATACAACAGGTGTAGTAGACCTTTCAGTGAAACGCTGAATACAACAGGTGTAGACCTTTCAGTGAAACGCTGAATACAACAGGTGTAGTAGACCTTTCAGTGAAACGCTGAATACAACAGGTGTAGTAGACCTTACAGTGAAATGCTGAATACAACAGGTGTAGTAGACCTTTCAGTGAAACGCTGAATACAACAGGTGTAGTAGACCTTACAGTGAAATGCTGAATACAACAGGTGTAGACCTTACAGTGAAATGCTGAATACAACAGGTGTAGTAGACCTTTCAGTGAAACGCTGAATACAACAGGTGTAGTAGACCTCACAGTGAAATGCTGAATACAACAGGTGTAGACCTTTCAGTGAAACGCTGAATACAACAGGTGTAGTAGACCTCACAGTGAAATGCTGAATACAACAGGTGTAGTAGACCTTACAGTGAAATGCTGAATACAACAGGTGTAGTAGACCTTACAGTGAAATGCTGAATACAACAGGTGTAGACCTTACAGTGAAATGCTGAATACAACAGGTGTAGACCTTTCAGTGAAATGCTGAATACAACAGGTGTAGTAGACCTTACAGTGAAACGCTGAATACAACAGGTGTAGTAGACCTTACAGTGAAATGCTGAATACAACAGGTGTAGACCTTACAGTGAAATGCTGAATACAACAGGTGTAGACCTTACAGTGAAACGCTGAATACAACAGGTGTAGTAGACCTTTCAGTGAAATGCTGAATACAACAGGTGTAGTAGACCTTACAGACTTACAAGCCCTTAACCAACAACGCAGTTTAAAAAATATGAATAAGAAATAAAAGTAACAAATAGTTAAAGAGCAGCAGTAAAATAACAATAGCGAGACTATATACAGGGTATTACGGTACAGAGTCAATGTGGAGGCTATATACAGGGTATTACGGTACAGAGTCAATGTAGAGGCTATATACAGGGGGTACCGGTACAGAGTCAATGTGGAGGCTATATACAGGGTATTACGGTACAGAGTCAATGTAGAGGCTATATACAGGGGGTACCGGTACAGAGTCAATGTGGAGGCTATATACAGGGGGTATCAGTACAGAGTCAATGTGGAGGCTATATACAGGGGTTACCGGTACAGAGTCAATGTGGAGGCTATATGCAGGGGGTATCAGTACAGAGTCAATGTGGAGGCTATATACAGGGGGTACCGATACAGAGTCAATGTGGAGGCTATATACAGGGGTTACCGGTACAGAGTCAATGTGGAGGCTATATACAGGGGGTACCGGTACAGAGTCAATGTGGAGGCTATATACAGGGGGAACCGGTACAGAGTCAATGTGGAGGCTATATACAGGGGGTACCGGTACAGAGTCAATGTGGAGGCTATATACAGGGGGTACCGGTACAGAGTCAATGTGGAGGCTATATACAGGGGGTACCGGTACAGAGTCAATGTGGAGGCTATATACAGGGGGTACCGGTACAGAGTCAATGTGGAGGCTATATACAGGGGGTACCGGTACAGAGTCAATGTGGAGACTATATACAGGGGGTACCGATACAGAGTCAATGTGGAGGCTATATACAGGGGTTACCGGTACAGAGTCAATGTGGAGGCTATATACAGGGGGTACCGGTACAGAGTCAATGTGGAGGCTATATACAGGGGTACCGGTACAGAGTCAATGTGGAGGCTATATACAGGGGTTACCGGTACAGAGTCAATGTGGAGGCTATATACAGGGGGTACCGGTACAGAGTCAATGTGGAGGCTATATACAGGGGGTACCGGTACAGAGTCAATGTGGAAGCTATATACAGGGGGTACCGGTACAGAGTCAATGTGGAGGCTATATACAGGGGGTACCGGTACAGAGTCAATGTGGAGGCTCTATATAGGGGGAACCGGTACAGAGTCAATGTGGAGGCTATATACAGGGGGTACCGGTACAGAGTCAATGTGGAGGCTATATACAGGGGGTACCGGTACAGAGTCAATGTGGAGGCTATATACAGGGGGTACCGGTACAGAGTCAATGTGGAGGCTATATACAGGGGGTACCGGTACAGAGTCAATGTGGAGGCTATATACAGGGGGTACCGGTACAGAGTCAATGTGGAGGCTATATACAGGGGGTACCGGTACAGAGTCAATGTGGAGGCTATATACAGGGGGTACCGGTACAGAGTCAATGTGGAGGCTATATACAGGGGGTACCGGTACAGAGTCAATGTGGAGGCTATATACAGGGGGAACCGGTACAGAGTCAATGTGGAGGCTATATACAGGGGGTACCGGTACAGAGTCAATGTGGAGGCTATATACAGGGGGTACCGGTACAGAGTCAATGTGGAGGCTATATACAGGGGGTACCGGTACAGAGTCAATGTGGAGGCTATATACAGGGGGTACCGGTACAGAGTCAATGTGGAGGCTATATACAGGGGGTATTGGTACAGAGTCAATGTGGCGGCTATATACAGGGGGTACCGGTACAGAGTCAATGTGGAGGCTATATACAGGGGGTACCGGTACAGAGTCAATGTGGAGGCTATATACAGGGAGTACCAGTACAGAGTCAATGTGCAGGGGCACCGGTTAGTCGAGGTAATTTGTACATGTAGGTAGACTTATTAAAGTGACTATGCATAGATAATAACAGAGTAGCAGCAGTGTAAAGAGGGACGGGGGCGCAATGCAAATAGTCTGGGTGGCCATGTGATAAGATGTTCAGGAGTCTTATGGCTTGGGGGGTAGAAGCTGTTTGGAAGCCTCTTGGACCTAGACTTGGCGCTCCGGTACCGCTTGCCGTGCGGTAGCAGAGAGAACAGTCTATGACTACGTTATATCTACCCTGACATCATGAAGCTCATCTACATTTCAAGCAGAGAAGGAAAATTCTCGGCAACGAAAAGAGTGATCAAATGAAGAGCCTACATCTGTAGGACTTAATAAAAGCTATAGGAAATGAATGAGCCGTACGTGTGAGCTTTTCATTTCATATTTGGGTGGCGGTGGGGGGGGGAGAGAGAACGAACAAACCTTGGTTCTCACACCTGCTGTACAAATGGAATTCCATGTGTTACATTAGCAAGGATCATATTTTAGACTGGGAGCAGTCAACAATGTTTATCCAGTATTACAATTCAGCACCGCATGAAAACATACATTTAGTTTCATTCCAATGAGGCTACAGGTTGGTGTGTACATCTCTTTGAGTTTGAGAAAAAATGTAAACTTAGCTTAATACATTCCCTGATGTCAGGGTGGATATCCCTGACCTGTCCTACCACTAATACATTCCCTGATATCAGGGTAGATATCCCTGACCTGTCCTACCACTAATACATTCCCTGATGTCAGGGTGGATATCCCTGACCTGTCCTACCACTAATACATTCCCTGATATCAGGGTAGATATCCCTGACCTGTCCTACCACTAATACATCCCCTGATATCAGGGTAGATATCCCTGACCTGTCCTACCACTAATACATTCCCTGATATCAGGATGGATATCCCTGACCTGTCCTACCACTAATACATTCCCTGATATCAGGATGGATATCCCTGACCTGTCCTACCACTAATACATTCCCTGATATCAGGATGGATATCCCTGACCTGTCCTACCACTAATACATTCCCTGATATCAAGGTGGATATCCCTGACCTGTCCTACCACTAATACATTCCCTGACCTGTCCTACCACTAATACATTCCCTGATATCAGGGTAGATAGCCCTGACCTGTCCTACCACTAATACATTCACTGATATCAGGGTGGATATCCCTGACCTGTCCTACCACTAATACATTCCCTGACCTGTCCTACCACTAATACATTCCCTGATATCAGGGTGGATATCCCTGACCTGTCCTACCACTAATACATTCCCTGATATCAGGGTGGATATCCCTGACCTGTCCTACCACTAATACATTCCCTGATATCAGGGTGGATATCCCTGACCTGTCCTACCACTAATACATTCCCTGATATCAGGGTGGATATCCCTGACCTGTCCTACCACTAATACATTCCCTGATATCAGGGTGGATCGCCCTGACCTGTCCTACCACTAATACATTCCCTGATATCAGGATGGATATCCCTGACCTGTCCTACCACTAATACATTCCCTGATATCAGGGTGGATATCCCTGACCTGTCCTACCACTAATACATTCCCTGATGTCAGGGTGGATATCCCTGACCTGTCCTACCACTAATACATTCCCTGATATCAGGGTGGATATCCCTGACCTGTCCTACCACTAATACATTCCCTGATATCAGGATGGATATACCTGACCTGTCCTACCACTAATACATTCCCTGATATCAGGGTGGATATCCCTGACCTGTCCTACCACTAATACATTCCCTGATATCAGGGTGGATATCCCTGACCTGTCCTACCACTAATACATTCCCTGATATCAGGGTGGATATCCCTGACCTGTCCTACCACTAATACATTCCCTGATATCAGGGTGGATATCCCTGACCTGTCCTACCACTAATACATTCCCTGATATCAGGGTGGATATCCCTGACCTGTCCTACCACTAATACATTCCCTGATGTCAGGGTGGATATCCCTGACCTGTCCTACCACTAATACATTCCCTGATATCAGGATGGATATCCCTGACCTGTCCTACCACTAATACATTCCCTGATATCAGGATGGATATACCTGACCTGTCCTACCACTAATACATTCCCTGATGTCAGGGTGGATATCCCAGACCTGTCCTACCACTAATACATTCCCTGATATCAGGGTGGATATACAGTGCTGTATAACTGGACTGTTACAGTATACAGTGGACTACCTCCTGAGGCTGTTTGTGTCTGGCCTTTTACTCTAGCCTGACCCTAACACCCCCATCACACAAAGTGGCCCTGCCTCCCTCCCTCCCTCCCTCCCCTGCCCTGCCCTGCCTCCCTCCCTCCCTCCCTCCCTCCCTGCCTCCCTCCCTGCCTGCCTCCCTCCCTCCCTGCCTGCCTGCCTCCCTGCCCTGCCTGCCTCCCTCCCTGCCTCCCTCCCTCCCTGCCCTGCCCTGCCTCCCTGCCTGCCTCCCTCCCTGCCTGCCTCCCTCCCTCCCTGCCTCCCTCCCTGCCCTGCCCTGCCTCCCTCCCTCCCTCCCTGCCTGCCTGCCTCCCTCCCTCCCTCCCTCCCTGCCTGCCCTGCCTCCCTCCCTCCCTCCCTCCCTGCCTGCCTCCCTCCCTCCCTCCCTCCCTGCCTCCCTCCCTCCCTGCCCTCATTCCATGTATTTATCCAGGCTCGTCCCCAGAGTAACACTAGCCAGTGTTTTCCAGAGAGCCCTACGCCAGTCCTGCAGTAAGAGGTGATACAGGACAATACTCCACTGTACCTCCAGAGGGTGTTTATGTGTCTGGCCTTTCCTCTAGCCTGACCCTAGACACCACCATCATATAAAACACACACAAAGTGCCCTCCCTCCCTCCCTCCCTCCCCTCCCTCCCTCCCAGCCCTCCCTCCCTCCCTCCCAGCCCTCCCTCCCTCCCAGCCCTCCCTCCCTCCCTCCCTCCCTCCTTCCCCCCCCTCCCTCCCTCCCCCCCTCCTTCCCCCCCCTCCCTCCCTCCCCCCCTCCCTCCCTCCCTCCCTGCCCTCATTTCATTTGTTTATCCAGGTTAGTCCCTCTAGTAACACTGTTTCCCAGGGATCCCTAAGCCAGTCCTGCCCTTAGAGGTCGTACAGGAGAATACCCTCTACTTTCAGAGGGTGTTTATGTGTGTGTCAGGGTCTTCCCTGTGTCCTGGCCCTGCCATATCATCACACCCCCCTACCCTGCTCTCCCTCACAGCCCTAATCCAGTAGCAACTGTGGGTGAGGATATACAGAGGACTATCATAGTGTGAAATACAGGAAGGCTACCTCCAGTGGCTGTGTGTCTGGTCTTTCCTGTGTCCTGGCCCTGACCACGTACCTCACACAGACTGGAATGTCACCATTAAAACAACCACTTTGTGGAGAGAGAGAGAGAGAGGCCCTGGAGTGACTGTTCACTGTTCAGCTCACAGACAGAATACACACACACACACACACACACACACACACACACACACACACACACACACACACACACACACACACACACACACACACAGACACACACACACACACGGAGACACACACACACGGAGACACACACACACGGAGACACACACACACGGAGACACACACACACACGGAGACACACACACACACGGAGAAACACATAGAGACAGACACACACAGACCACACACACAGAGACAGACACACACAGACCACACACACAGAGACAGACACACACAGACCACACACACAGAGACAGACACACACACACGGAGACACACACACGGAGATACACACACACACACACAGAAACAGACCACACACACAGAGACAGACACACACAGACCACACACACAGAGACAGACACACACACACACACACACACAGAGAGAACACCTCAGGTGGGGCCTACAGACACAGTCAGGAGCCATAAGGTCTACTCTGGGAGAAGAGAGGACAATACACCAGTCCCTTCATCCTTCCATCTCCCTCTTTATGATTAACAGGTCTCAGCTTCATTATTACCCTGCATTCACAGCAAATTAGATTACAGCCTGGTATAGACCTATAGGACACACACACACACACCTTTGTTGCCCCCCACCCCAGTCAAACATTAAACCTCATTAAGGTCGAACACATCTTCCTCTTCCTCTTCCCACCCTCCTTTCTTCTTCTCTGGTATTCTCCCCCCCCCCCCCCCCCCCCCAACGCACCACTGCCGCCTCAGAGCCCCTAATCTCCAAAAGTAATAAATATTGTTTTCTTTCTGGGCTCTATGAAACGAGTGATGAAATGAGTTTGAAACCCCAGTGGTCTTGTTTAAAGCCCTCAACTCATTTCTTTTTTGGCGTGATTGTCAGGGCTGGTTGGCTGGCTGTTATTGCTGCTGTGCTCTGTATCACTGGTGGAGGTAGAAGAGGGTCCCAGGGTGGCAGAACCTGTATTACACAGATACCAAGTAGAAGACTGGCTGACTGATGTTTCACTGAAACACAACCACGCTCGCAGTACTTTTTCAACGCTTAGCCAACGAGGTAAGACCCCCATCAGAGAACCTAAAGAAAACATCTTTCGACAGCAGAGAGAAATGTGCCTTTCCCACCTGTTTGTACTGGCATCCTCTTAATAATAAGCCAATTTGTAACAAGTCCAACACGTGTGCCTGTGTGTTTGTTCATGCATGTCAACATGTCTCTCAGTCATCTCCTCTTTAAAAGTCCTGAGCAGTCCTGATGATAAAACATACACCTGGCTGACTACCAGGCTGAGTGGGCAGGGAGCGCGTATCCATGAGCCTCCACTGACAGCTCTTTGAAACAGCGATGTCAAGCAACGTGGATGCAGTGTCGCAGGAAAATCATCAAGCAAATTTGGAGAAACACAAAGCAATTTAAACATTCAAATTGCATGAATATATATACACACACATCTTCTGTTTGGCATGTCTCTTGTGATGCGGTTCACAGCAGCACTGACGGATGTGTTGGCTTGACATCTGCGTGTTGAACAACCCGTCCCCACCTCTTGTTACATGCTGGCTGAAGACCTAGCTAACACCAGACAGATGAAGACCTAGCTAACCAGTAACTAGCTAACACCAGACAGATGAAGACCTAGCTAACCAGTAACTAGCTAACACCAGACAGATGAAGACCTAGCTAACCAGTAACTAGCTAAACTAGACAGATGAAGACCTAGCTAACCAGTAACTAGCTAACACCATACAGATGAAGACCTAGCTAGCCAGTAACTAGCTAACACCAGACAGATGAAGACCTAGCTAACCAGTAACTAGCTAACACCAGACGGATGAAGACCTAGCTAACCAGTAACTAGCTAACACCAGACAGATGAAGACCTAGCTAGCCAGTAACTAGCTAACACCAGACAGATGAAGACCTAGCTAACCAGTAACTAGCTAACACCAGACAGATGAAGACCTAGCTAACCAGTAACTAGCTAAACTAGACAGATGAAGACCTAGCTAACCAGTAACTAGCTAACACCAGACAGATGAAGACCTAGCTAACCAGTAACTAGCTAACACCAGACAGATGAGGACCTAGCTAGCCAGTAACTAGCTAACACCAGACAGATGAAGACCTAGCTAACCAGTAACTAGCTAACACCAGACAGATGAGGACCTAGCTAGCCAGTAACTAGCTAACACCAGACAGATGAAGACCTAGCTAACCAGTAACTAGCTAACACCAGACGGATGAAGACCTAGCTAACCAGTAACTAGCTAACACCAGACAGATGAAGACCTAGCTAACCAGTAACTAGCTAACACCAGACAGATGAAGACCTAGCTAACCAGTAACTAGCTAACACCAGACGGATGAAGACCTAGCTAACCAGTAACTAGCTAACACCAGACGGATGAAGACCTAGCTAACCAGTAACTAGCTAACACCAGACGGATGAAGACCTAGCTAACCAGTAGCTAACTAACACCAAGGGAGACATAAGTATAGTATCTTTGCCATAGACGAATATGGTCAGCTTTGAATTATATTTGCTGAAACCCTACAGTCAAAATGTGGCACCAGTAGAGTAGATATTTAGCTACATAAACCACTCTGCAAACACGCCTTCTCTGATATTGGTTACAAGGAAGAACTAATTTAAATGAGGTAAATCACAATCACCTGCATGTTCCCCACCTGTCACTAAGGGTTCATTACCTCACTACCTTTACAGGAGTGGTGACAGTAAAATAGAGGAGAGGAGGAGAAGGGAGGAGGAGAGGAAGAGAAGGGGAGGGGGAGAGGAGAAGGGGAGGGGAGGAGGAGGGGAGGGGAGGAGGAGAAGAGGAGGAGAGGAGAAGGGGAGGAGGGGAGGAGGAGAGGAGAAGGGGAGGGGGAGAGGAGAAGGGGAGGGGGAGAGGAGAAGGGGAGGGGGAGAGGAGAAGGGCAGGGGAGGAGAGAAGGGGAAGAGAAGGGGAGGAGAGGAGTAGTGGAGGGGGAGAAGGGGAGGAGGAGAGGAGAGGAGGAGAAGGGGAGGAGAGGAGTAGGGGAGGAGGAGAGGAGTAGGGGAGGGGGAGAAGGGGAAGAGAAGAAAAGGGGAGGAGGGGAGGAGGAGGGGAAGAGTATTTCAACAGGAACAAGTGATGTCATCACAGAGAGCTATAAATGTGTTTTTCTCTGTGTGTGTGTGTGTCCGTCCTGGGGCCCATGTAATACGTGTCCCCCCAGGTCTTCAGTATGACACACTCAACAAGGTGATGTGTTTCCTGAGTCATGACGATATAGAAACCACTCAATCACTGCTGCTTTCACACCTTTCACTATAAACCCCATCACTCTGCTCTACAACACACACACCTGACTCTACGGTGGTCACTGTCCATATCTGCTCTCATCAACTGAAACCATCTGTCACCCAGGCTCACAGACTCGGTTTGTTGTAAACTCCCAAAGGGACGTGTCCGTTTCACCATTAAGGATGACAGCTTCAAGACAGACACTTGGGGGAATCTAAAATGGCAGCCTACTGCCTGGACAGCCCACTACTCTTGGTCAGAGGCCTACAGGAAGCCCAGTGAGACTCAGGCCTTATGCATTCTTAATGCATCTTTTTACTGGGTCTCTCCACAACCCATGACCTTTGTACTGGACTAAGTCTCTCCACAATATAAAGGTCTATGGGACTGCCTGGGTCTCCTTCCTGGGTCTGCCTGGGTATGCCTGGGTCTCTCCACAATATAAAGGTCTATGGGACTGCCTGGGTCTCCTTCCTGGGTCTGCCTGGGTCTCTCCACAATATAAAGGTCTATGGGACTGCCTGGGTCTCCTTCCTGGGTCTGCCTGGGTCTGCCTGGGTCTCTCCACAATATAAAGGTCTATGGGACTGCCTGGGTCTCCTTCCTGGGTCTGCCTGGGTCTGCCTGGGTCTCTCCACAATATAAAGGTCTATGGGACTGCCTGGGTCTCCTTCCTGGGACTGCCTGGGTCTCCTGCCTGGGTCTCCTGCCTGGGTCTCCTGCCTGGGTCTCCTTCATCGGTTGCAGTTTCCGATACATTTCTCTATTGAACCATGTTGTTGATTGACCTCAGGGCCCAGAGGGCTGCATTACGTCTTTCAGCTTTCTCTCTTTCTTCATCCCTCGTGGTGACGCTTTCATAAACCCATAGCCCGGGAACACACGCTTATAGACGTGCGCACACACAAACACACACACCCTCTTCACTGCCTGCCGGGGTAGATAATATAGTGGACGGGGTGCAGCTAGATTGAGAGAAAGCCTCCAGGCAAGTGAGTTTACACTGAAGAGAGAGAGAGGTCTGTCCTGCCTCCGTCTGTCCATTAGGAGAGAATGTTTAAATAGTTATAGTGTGACACTACTACTGGGAGTCGCTGGTCACATGTTTCCACGCGACAGGAAATGGGGTGTCAAAACACAGGCACACAATAGACCACAGGACTGTTGACAGCAGCAGCTGGGCTGAACTAACTGGGCCTCTGTCACAGTGGCTCTGGGGGTTCAGATCTTCAGAGTCCTGGCTATATGGGTTATAATGTTGATGAGAGTCCTGGCTATATGGGTTATAATGTTGATGAGAGTCCTGGCTATATGGGTTATAATGTTGATGAGAGTCCTGGCTATATGGGTTATAATGTTGATGAGAGTCCTGGCTATATGGGTTATAATGTTGATGAGAGTCCTGGCTATATGGGTTATAATGTTGATGAGAGTCCTGGCTATATGGGTTATAATGTTGATGAGAGTCCTGGCTATATGGGTTATAATGTTGATGAGAGTCCTGGCTAAATGGTTATAATGTTGATGAGAGTCCTGGCTATATGGGTTATAATGTTGATGAGAGTCCTGGCTATATGGGTTATAATGTTGATGAGAGTCCTGGCTATATGGGTTATAATGTTGATGAGAGTCCTGGCTATATGGGTTATAATGTTGATGAGAGTCCTGGCTATATGGGTTATAATGTGATGAGAGTCCTGGCTATATGGGTTATAATGTTGATGAGAGTCCTGGCTATATGGGTTATAATGTTGATGAGAGTCCTGGCTATATGGGTTATAATGCTGATGAGAGTCCTGGCTATATGGGTTATAATGTTGATGAGAGTCCTGGCTATATGGGTTATAATGTTGATGAGAGTCCTGGCTATATGGGTTATAATGCTGATGAGAGTCCTGGCTATATGGGTTATAATGTTGATGAGAGTCCTGGCTATATGGGTTATAATGTTGATGAGAGTCCTGGCTATATGGGTTATAATGTTGATGAGAGTCCTGGCTATATGGGTTATAATGTTGATGAGAGTCCTGGCTATATGGGTTATAATGTTGATGAGAGTCCTGGCTATATGGGTTATAATGTTGATGAGAGTCCTGGCTATATGGGTTATAATGTTGATGAGAGTCCTGGCTATATGGGTTATAATGTTGATGAGAGTCCTGGCTATATGGGTTATAATGTTGATGAGAGTCCTGGCTATATGGGTTATAATGTTGATGAGAGTCCTGGCTATAGGGTTATAATGTTGATGAGAGTCCTGGCTATATGGGTTATAATGTTGATGAGAGTCCTGGCTATATGGGTTATAATGTTGATGAGAGTCCTGGCTATATGGGTTATAATGTTGATGAGAGTCCTGGCTATATGGGTTATAATGTTGATGAGAGTCCTGGCTATATGGGTTATAATGTTGATGAGAGTCCTGGCTATATGGGTTATAATGTTGATGAGAGTCCTGGCTATATGTGATGAGAGTCCTGGCTATATGGGTTATAATGTTGATGAGAGTCCTGGCTATATGGGTTATAATGTTGATGAGAGTCCTGGCTATATGGGTTATAATGTTGATGAGAGTCCTATGGGTTATCATGGGTTATAATGTTGATGAGAGTCCTGGCTATATGGGTTATAATGCTGATGAGAGTCCTGGCTATATGGGTTATAATGTTGATGAGAGTCCTGGCTATATGGGTTATAATGTTGATGAGAGTCCTGGCTATATGGGTTATAATGTTGATGAGAGTCCTGGCTATATGGGTTATAATGTTGATGAGAGTCCTGGCTATATGGGTTATAATGTTGATGAAAGGTGTCACTAAAACCCCAATCAGTGATGAAGAGTTTGTGGCGCATTGCTTGGCTCTGCCGGGATGGTACAACCACACACACACACACACCACACACACACACACACACACACACACACACACACACACACACACACACACACACACACACACACACACACAGCTGGGATAGAGGAGCAGGGCTCTGAGCGCATTGGGCTATCTGGGTGTATGAACCCTCTGCCCCACCAAACACACTGCAGGCCCGTCAGCCGTCCAGTTTGGTCTCCTCTAGTCGACTGTATGAGAGGACAGCGCCCCCTAGAGATCCCTCTGAGAATGGACAGCTAAGCAGAAACAAGGCTTTTGGTGGTGAATCTATGGCTTTAAGCGTGCAGGCTTGTTTATGTTCAAGTGTGAGAAAAACCCTCTCCCTAAGGCTTTAAGCTTTAACAGTTTGTATTTACACCAATCCGTTGTAGTAACTGGCAACAAGATTAATAGGATCTTGGATGAGCAGCCTAATTCCAGGCAACAACAACCACCACCACCACCACCACCACCACCACCATCACCACCATCACCACCACCACCACCACCACGCCCCGTGTGGACCGAGAGAACGAGGTGACGGAGGACAGACTGGAGGAGCTGTGGAGAGAACGAGGTGACGGAGGACAGACTGGAGGGGCTGTGGAGAGAACGAGGTGACGGAGGACAGACTGGAGGAGCTGTGGAGAGAACGAGGTGACGGAGGACAGACAGGAGGAGCTGTGGAGAGAACGAGGTGACGGAGGACAGACTGGAGGAGCTGTGGAGAGAACGAGGTGACGGAGGACAGACAGGAGGAGCTGTGGAGAGAACGAGGTGACGGAGGACAGACTGGAGGAGCTGTGGAGAGAACGAGGTGACGGAGGACAGACTGGAGGAGCTGTGGAGAGAACGAGGTGACGGAGGACAAACTGGAGGAGCTGTGGAGAGAACGAGGTGACGGAGGACAGACTGGAGGGGCTGTGGAGAGAACGAGGTGACGGAGGACAGACTGGAGGAGCTGTGGAGAGAACGAGGTGACGGAGGACAGACTGGAGGAGCTGTAGAGAGAACGAGGTGACGGAGGACAGACTGGAGGAGCTGTGGAGAGAACGAGGTGACGGAGGACAGACAGGAGGAGCTGTGGAGAGAACGAGGTGACGGAGGACAGACTGGAGGAGCTGTGGAGAGAACGAGGTGACGGAGGACAGACTGGAGGAGCTGTGGAGAGAACGAGGTGACGGAGGACAGACTGGAGGAGCTGTGGAGAGAACGAGGTGACGGAGGACAGACTGGAGGAGCTGTGGAGAGAACGAGGTGACGGAGGACAGACTGGAGGAGCTGTGGAGAGAACGAGGTGACGGAGGACAGACTGGAGGGGCTGTGGAGAGAACGAGGTGACGGAGGACAGACTGGAGGAGCTGTGGAGAGAACGAGGTGACGGAGGACAGACTGGAGGAGCTGTGGAGAGAACGAGGTGACGGAGGACAGACTGGAGGAGCTGTGGAGAGAACGAGGTGACGGAGGACAGACTGGAGGAGCTGTGGAGAGAACGAGGTGACGGAGGACAGACTGGAGGAGCTGTGGAGAGAACGAGGTGACGGAGGACAGACAGGAGGAGCTGTGGAGAGAACGAGGTGACGGAGGACAGACTGGAGGAGCTGTGGAGAGAACGAGGTGACGGAGGACAGACTGGAGGAGCTGTGGAGAGAACGAGGTGACGGAGGACAGACAGGAGGAGCTGTGGAGAGAACGAGGTGACGGAGGACAGACTGGAGGAGCTGTGGAGAGAACGCAGCTGCCTTTTCAAATAGGAGAGTTTGTTTTACATGGACCGGTGGCACGGATGTGCGGCGGTGGCTCATTTTGGACCATACCATTGGTTCTTAACTGAAATCTCCAGTCACCCGGGGCATCAGGCCATGTAAAACAAACTCCACCTATATTACATCTCTGTCCTACCATGACAGAAACTAAAAATGTTTTATTTGACGTTTATTTGATATTAAGTCCATATTCTGCACCGCCGTGTCTTGTTTGATGTTTCTCAACATAATAATCACCACACTAATAAAGCTCCCCGTTTGAGCGCTGGCATTGTTTTTTTCCTACGACAACCTGAGAAACGAGCGCCCCCCGTCCTGGGGTTCCAGGAGGGTGTGCCCCCCCCCACGTCCTGGGGTTCCAGGAGGGTGTGCCCCCCCCCCCCCCCACGTCCTAGGGTTCCAGGAGGGTCTGCCCCCGTCCCAGGGTTCCAAGGAGGGTCCCCCCCCCGGGGTTCCAGGAGGGTCTGCCCCCCCCCGGGGTTCCAGGAGGGTCTGCCCCCCCCCGGGGTTCCAGGAGGGTCTGCCCCCCAAGGTGCCTACAATACTGTCATCATGAGCCAGAGCAGAAACAGAAACAGGACTAGCATGAGCCAGAGCAGAAAGAGGACTAATCGGCTTGCTGCTTTAAGTACTACAGCACATGATGTCCCAGACACACAAGATTTTGCTTTTTGATCATCAGGGCAGGACACACACACACACACACACAGAGCAGGATTACAGGAGGGTGGTGAGTGAATGGAGAGAGGGATGGATGGAGAGAGGGAGGGAAGGTATGCACCACACAATCACACGCTGCACAGCCTTTCCAACTGAAAGGAGATGAAAGGACATACTTACTGCTGAAATGAAAACGCACGGTCATGTTGTGTAGGCCCCTCTTTTAACCTCTGGGTTGAGTCCCAAACCGCACCCTATTCCCTACATAGACCAGAGCTCCTGGCAAAAGTAGTGCACTATATAGGGAATAGGGTACCGTTTGGGACACTGACAAACATATTTTCTCTTATAATAAAGTGTGTGTAATGATAAGCGTAAATCAGGTTAGCAGTAAAACTCGGTGCCCTTACCTCTCCAAGAATCTAATTCTACAGTCCACACACACACACACACACACACACACACACACACACACACACACACACACACACACACACACACACACACACACACACCTTAAATGAGTGTCTACACTCTTAAAAGGGTTCTTTGGGGTTCTATATTCAACTTTTTGATTATTATTATATTATGTAAAATAATATATCAATATATACTACCGTTCAAAAGTTTGGGGTCAGTTAGAAATGTCCTTGTTTTTGAAAGAAAAGCACATTTTTTGTCCATTAAAATAACATCAAAATGATCAGAAATACAGTGTAGACATTGTTAATGTTGTAAATGACTATTGTAGCTGGAAACGGCTGATTTTAAATGGAATATCTACATAGGCATACAGAGGCCCATTATCAGCAACCATCACTCCTGTGTTCCAATGGCACGTTGTGTTAGCTAACCCAAGTTTATCTTGAAAAGGTTAATTGATCATTAGAAAACACTTTTGCAATTATGTTAGCACAGCTGGAAACTGTTGTTCTGATTAAAGAAGCAATAAAACTGGCATTCTTTAGACTAGTTGAGTATCTGGAGCATCAACATTTGTGGGTTTGATTACAGGCTCAAAATGGCCAGAAACAAAGACTTTCCTTCTGAAACTCGTCAGTCTATTCTTGTTCTGAGAAATGAAGACTATTCCATGCGAGAAATTGCCAAGAAACTGAAGATCTCGTTCAACGCTGTGTACTACTCCCTTCACAGAACAGCACAAACTGGCTCTAACCAGAATAGAAAGAGGAGTGGGAGGCCCCGGTGCACAACTGAGCAAGAGGACAAGTACATTAGAGTGTCTAGTTTGAAAAACAGACGCCTCACAAGTCCTCAACTGGCAGCTTCATTAAATAGTACCCGCAAAACACCAGTCTCAACGTCAACAGTGAAGAGGCGACTCCAGAGTTCCTCTGTCCAGTGTCTGTGTTATTTTGCTCATTTTAATATTTTATTTTTATTGGCCAGTCTGAGATGTCTTTTTCTTTGCAACTCTGCCTAGAAGGCCAGCATCCCGGAGTCGCCTCTTCACCGTTGACGTTGAGACTGGGGTTTTGTGGGTACTATTTAATTTGATGTTATTTTAATGGACAAAGAAAATGTGCTTTTCTTTCAAAAACATGGACATTATGTAAGTGACCCCAAACTTTTGAATGGTAGTGTATATTAACTTAGTGAAGGCAGAGAACCTAGAGGGATCTATCCTTACCCCAGAGTGTAATGGGGATTTTAGCCAACAACAGCTAACAAAAGCTAACAGTCATGTCACTCTGAAATGACAGCTAACCAGACATCTATTCATATGTTTCAGCTGTTTTGCATTGACATTTATATCCATATTCACGATGCTGTTTCATGATATCGCCTGGTCAGAAAAATGTCTAGTTGTCTCATCAGACCCCGGCAGGATGAGGTCGACGTGGGAAACCGACCGCAAGGTTCATACAAACCTCTGCTGTTGCAAAGTAGAAGGTTCTATATGGAACCTTATTGGTCAATTCAAAATTATGAAATTCTAACGTTCCACCAGGAACCAACTGCCATTCCAGCATGAAGACTCCAGACCATGGTGGATGCAAATACCCAAATACCCAATAAGCATGTTATTGTTCTATTTATTAAGGAAAGCAATGTTGATTATTTCATCCAAATACATGAAGCCATAATCGTATGGGCCCCGGTTCAGACTTAGGAAATGATGGACTTTCTAACACACGCCTAACGGGCTTTACAGGCCTGGTTCCCTTGGGCGCACTGAATAAATGTAATTCAACAGTTTAAAACCCTCCCACTTGATGGCCAACAGATGTTTTTCTTGTGTAGTTTTCATTCAATAAAGTTTTCAGTACATTTATCTTAAGCCATCCCTTTAAACCATTAATTATACATTTTGATGACAGACGGCATCTACGCGTATTTGCCTCCGTTTCAGCACCAACTGGTAGATTTAAAAACACTCTGATCTTGTCGATTATTTAGGCACATTTTAGGGTTAGGAAAGTACGTATGAATCCTGAGGAAAAAAATGGTTTGGAGAGCTTTATACACACAAAATATGTTGATGAATAAAAACATTGTGGTTTGAGTCATCTGAAAGTTGTCATATTCAAGTTCAATCCATGAGGGAGTGTACAGGGGGGGGGGTCCTATAAATCTAACCCAATTGTCAGTAATCATGGAACTGTATGACAACGGTCCAGTCGTGTTGAACCATGACCCAGGCTTCCGTTTTAACCTGCTACGTCTGGTCTGAGTCTCATCATGATTTAAATAACGTGAGCTTGATATGATCACCACGCTGGCGACTCTTCAGGAACAACTTACACAGATGTGACGGAGGAGAGAAAGGTGAATAGTCAGATTTTTTTTATTTTACTTTTATTTAGCTAGGCAAGTCAGTTAAGAACAAATTCTTATTTTGAATGACGGCCTACCAGGGAACAGTGGGTTAACTGCCTTGTTCTGGGGCAGAACAACAGATTTGTACCTTGTCAGCTGAGGGATTCGGCTACCAGGGAACAGTGGGTTAACTGCCTTGTTCAGGGACAGAACAACAGATTTGTGCCTTGTCAGCTCGGGGATTCGGCTACCAGGGAAAAGTGGGTTAACTGTCTTGTTCAGGGACAGAACAACTGATTTGTACCTTGTCAGCTGAGGGATTCGGCTACCAGGGAACAGTGGGTTAACTGCCTTGTTCAGGACAGAACAACAGATTTGTACCTTGTCAGCTGAGGGATTCGGCTACCTGCAGATGAGGGGACTGTGTTTCATGAAGCCGTTAGAAGACTGTTGCTGAACTCCTGAATACACAAGGTGGGCCGTGGGCTGACTGGAGGTATGTAGCCATCCTAAATTATTTATAATCAATTATTTATCATAAGTCTCAGTGATTCAATCGCCTACTTAATCATTACATGACTTAACACAGTACGTTTTGCTCAGTCTAGCAGTAACCCAACTATCAGAGGCAATGGATCTCTCTGTCGCCTGCTGCTGACAACTGCATGGAAGTCGTTCTTCTACGGTCCCGTGTGGCTCAGTTGGTAGAGCATGGTGTTTGCAACGCCAGGGTTGTGGGTTCGATTCCCAAGGGGGACCAGTACGGGGGAAAAAATGTATGAAATGTATGAAATGAAATGTATGCACTCACTACTGTAAATCGCTCTGGATAAGAGCGTCTGCTAAATGACTAAAATGTAAAATGTACATCATAATAATTATGTCTGCATAGCATGTCTTCATTTTGGAAGATTAACTCATTTCTACAGATTACCTCACCTTTACTCCTGCAGATTACCTCACCTTTACTCCTGCAGATTACCCCACCTTTACTCCTGCAGATTACCTCACCTTCCCTCCTGCAGATTACCCCGCCTTCCCTCCTGCAGATTACCCCACCTTTACTCCTGCAGATTACCCCGCCTTCCCTCCTGCAGATTACCCCGCCTTCCCTCCTGCAGATTACCCCGCCTTCCCTCCTGCAGATTACCCCGCCTTCCCTCCTGCAGATTACCCCGCCTTCCCTCCTGCAGATTACCCCGCCTTTACTCCTGCGGATTACCCCGCCTTCACTCCTGCGGATTACCCCGCCTTTACTCCTGCAGATTACCTCACCTTCCCTCCTGCAGATTACCCCGCCTTTACTCCTGCAGATTACCCCTCCTGCAGATTACCCCGCCTTTACTCCTGCAGATTACCCCACCTTTACTCCTGCAGATTACCCCACCTTTACTCCTGCAGATTACCTAACCTTTACTCCTGCAGATTACCCCACCTTTACTCCTGCAGATTACCTCACCTTTACTCCTGCAGATTACCCCACCTTCCCTCCTGCAGATTACCCCGCCTTCCCTCCTGCAGATTACCCCGCCTTCCCTCCTGCGGATTACCCCGCCTTTACTCCTGCGGATTACCCCGCCTTCACTCCTGCGGATTACCCCGCCTTTACTCCTGCAGATTACCTCACCTTCCCTCCTGCAGATTACCCCGCCTTTACTCCTGCAGATTACCCCTCCTGCAGATTACCCCGCCTTTACTCCTGCAGATTACCCCACCTTTACTCCTGCAGATTACCCCACCTTTACTCCTGCAGATTACCTAACCTTTACTCCTGCAGATTACCCCACCTTTACTCCTGCAGATTACCTAACCTTTACTCCTGCAGATTACCCCACCTTTACTCCTGCAGATTACCTCGCCTTTACTCCTGCAGATTACCCCACCTTTACTCCTGCAGATTACCTCACCTTCACTCCTGCAGATTACCTCGCCTTTACTCCTGCAGATTACCTCACCTTTACTCCAGCAGATGAACTCATGTATTTGCTCCTTTTCTCAGGAACCAGCCAGGCAGCAACCCATTAGGCTACTGATCCATAAGGAAGTCATCAACCCATATAGAACAGTACTGATCCATAAGGAAGTCATCAACCCATATAGAACAGTACTGATCCATAAGGAAGTCATCAACCCATATAGAACAGTACTGATCCATAAGGAAGTCATCAACCCATATAGAACAGTACTGATCCATAAGGAAGTCATCAACCCATATAGAACAGTACTGTTCCATAAGGAAGTCATCAACCCATATAGAACAGTACTGATCCATAAGGAAGTCATCAACCCATATAGAACAGTACTGTTCCATAAGGAAGTCATCAACCCATATAGAACAGTACTGTTCCATAAGGAAGTCATCAACCCATATAGAACAGTACTGTTCCATAAGGAAGTCATCAACCCATATAGAACAGTACTGATCCATAAGGAAGTCATCAACCCATATAGAACAGTACTGTAGCCCAAGTCAGTCAGCCAGAGTTGGTACCAAGATTCATGTGGGCCATCAATTCCAATAAATATGCCTCCCTGGCCACTAGTGCATATTCCAAAACTATTGGCCTAAACTCACTAAAGGCGAGCGTGCGAGGCGTGTGATTTATATTATAATGCATAGTTATGAATAACGATGACCCAACCGAAGCAGGGTGGTCTGTCCGATTTATGCCTCGCTCATTTAGAACGGGTCTCTATTTTTGTGTTTTATCACTGGAGCTGTAGTCACACAAAACAATAAAAATGTGGTCATTATGAACTATTTTTGGAGCTCGTTTGAACTGGAAGAGGTAGCTAAGGGTTGAGGCTTTACCATACATGCTAATTGAATTCATCCACTTATGGAAACAACATCACTATCAGCAAAGATGATTGGAGATATGGACCATCCTGCTGGCATAGTGTCACTGCTCTGCCTCTCCAGTCCTTTCCGCCCGCCTCGCTCTGCTTGTTCCGCCCGCCTCCCTCTGCTTGTTCCGCCCGCCTCCCTCTGCTTGTTCCGCCCGCCTCCCTCTGCTTGTTCCGCCCGCCTCCCTCTGCTTGTTCCGCTCTGCTTGTTCCGCCCGCCTCCCTCTGCTTGTTCCGCCCGCCTCCCTCTGCTTGTTCCGCCCGCCTCCCTCTGCTTGTTCCGCCCGCCTCGCTCTGCTTGTTCCGCCCGCCTCCCTCTGCTTGTTCCGCTCTGCTTGTTCCGCCCGCCTCCCTCTGCTTGTTCCGCTCTGCTTGTTCCGCCCGCCTCCCTCTGCTTGTTCCGCCCGCCTCCCTCTGCTTGTTCCGCCCGCCTCCCTCTGCTTGTTCCCGCCCTCTGCTTGTTCCGCCCCGCCTCCCTCTGCTTGGTTCCGCCTCCTCTGCTGTTGTTCCGGCCCGCCTCCCTCGCTTGTTCCGCTCTGCTTGTTCCGCCCAGCCTCGCTCACGCTTGTTCCGCCCGCCTCGCTCTGCTTGTTCCGCCCCTCTCGCTCTGCTTTGTTCCGCCCGCCTCGCTCTGCTTGTTCCGCCCCCTCCCTCTGCTTGTTCCGCCCGCCTCCCTCTGCTTGTTCCGCCCGCCTCCCTCTGCTTGTTCCGCCCCGCCTCCCTCGCTTGTCCGCCCGCCTCCCTCTGCTTGTTCCGCCCGCCTCCCTCTGCTTGTTCCGCCCGTTCGCTTTGGGTGAGTTTTCCTGGCTTACGTTTGCATATAATCACAATCAATCTAAAGAACTATGCTGGTATTCTTATGTCCAATATTTAATCTATTATATTGTTTGCTAGAAATATACTATTTATTAATTGGCATTATTCATCATGTCACCAACAGGGTTCTATATGGAACACATTTACATTTTAGTCATTTAGCAGACGCTCTTATCCAGAGCGACTTACAGTAGTGAATACATACATTACAATTCATGCATTTTTTTTTATTTTTTTTTATTTTCGTACTGGCCCCCCGTGGGAATCGAACCCACAACCCTGGCGTTGCAAACACCATGCTCTACCAACTGAGCCACAGGGAACACGTTTTGTTTCTGTTTACAAGAACCCCCAGGGTTCTGATTAAAGAACCTTATAAAAATGGTTCTATATGGAACACATTTTGTTTCCGTTTACAAGAACCTCTAGGGTTCTGATCATAGAACCCTATAAAAAGGGTTCTATATAGAACTCTTAAGGGTTCCATATATGAAGCAAGTGACAGATCCCTGTTTGGTTCAATATGGAACCTTTTTTTGGAAAGCGTTTAGGGACTTAGCTAGCTGCTCAGTGGAGCGTGAAGACAGAGAGGGGGCCGAGGGGAACAATGAACCACTTCTCTAGATGTCACTCCGTGTGGCCCTCAGAAGAGTGTGCGTGCGCGCATGTGTGTCTACCGTGCGCGGGTGTACCAGGGAGAGCGAGCGGCAGTGGGAGTGAGGGAGAGCGTGTGACTGAGCGTGAGGTGGCTGGTCTGCGTGCCAGGCTGCGTGCCAGGCTGTGCGCCAGGCTGTGTGGCCAGTACTCAGACTCCCTCGCTGTTCTTTCTCTTTATCCCTCTCGTTCTGTCTGCCAGGGACCGGAGACAGGATCTCCACTGGTCATGTGAAAGGAGGACAGAAGGTCTGCCAAGACTGTGTGTGATGTCTCTCCTCTTGCATCAGTCAGTCACTCATTGACAGGGTTTTGTTCAGTCTTGTTTATCGTGCGGATAAGGCTGCTGTGGGTATATACTGGCAAGGCCTGCTGCACTCATTCAATATGTAGATCAATCTACATACTGTTCCAACAAGCAGATGCCACAGTACCAGAGAGAAAGCAGAGGAGAGGAGGGAGAGAAAGCAGAGGAGAGGAGGGAGAGAACGCAGAGGAGAGGAGGGAGAGAACGCAGAGGAGAGGAGGGAGAGAACGCAGAGGAGAGGAGGGAGAGAACGCAGAGGAGAGGAGGGAGAGAACGCAGAGGAGAGGAGGGAGAGAACGCAGAGGAGAGGAGGGAGAGAACGCAGAGGAGAGAGAGAACGCGGGTGAGAGAAAGAAAGAGGGAAGGGTGAAAGAGAGAGGAAAATAGGGTGAGCGAAAGAGTGCGAGAGAGAGAGAGAGGGCCTAATGAGTTATATACAGGCTGTCTGGTACCATTGAGGGTTGGAGCATGCCTGCATCCCAAATAGCACCCTATTCCCTACATTGTGAACTAAAAAAGTAGTGCACTTGGTAGAGAATAGGGCACCATCTGGGACGCAGGCTAGCTCTTGGTAGAGAATAGGGCACCATCTGGGACGCAGCCTAGCTCTTGCTCCTACAGTTGAATAGAGTGTTAATTGCATTAGCATTGCATCAGAATGTTTTCAGATCCGTCTCTACAGAGCTCAAGTTTTAGAGGGAAATAAATCCTTTACAATGTATGGACCTGCGTGATTATGGAAAGGCTCTCTTTCCCTACAGCCGGAAATTCAATACTATTAGCATATTCATTAGGATTAAGAATACAGAGAGCAGTTTAAGTCAATTTGTAATTTGGTATTTTACTTGAGAGAGGCAGTGGGCAATGTGCTGAAGTGATCAGAATTTGTGATTAGGAAAATAGAGATTTAACTGAAATCCTTAAATCAATCCAGCATATAAAGAAACGGTTCAACTCAAACTCAAATCAGACTTCAACTTCCCTGATGACTTCTCAGCTTATACAATAACAAATCACATACCGAGGCTCTTTCAGGAGTGAGAGATTAAAAACAACCCAATTCAACACTTCAAAATGTGATTCTAATTTCCTACACGTTTTGCACATATATGCAATGCAAATGATGGCTGTATAACTTGAAGGCACAACATATAACTCACACACACTCAGTCAGCCCATTAGCGTCACCGTCCACTTCAACTTTTTATTCAATAAAACGTCAAGGCTTCAAGGTGCTAAACTTACATTCTTTACAAATTAGGGATCACATCCATAAAATCCCAATCTAATTCCACCGTACTGAGGTGATGAAGTGGAATAGGGAGAGTCCAGGAGAAGAGGAATCAGAGCATTCTAAGAACTCAGTGTTTCATTCTGAGAACCTTTAGAGACTCTAGAACCAGCTGCTGTTCCAGTAGGTTCTGAGGGAAGGATGTCTATCCCAGTAAGGAATAGACATGGAAGATAAGTTTCCATTGTGTATCATTGTGATCCATGTGGATTTTAGTTTTTAAGCTCTACTGCTGCAAAGCCAACTTCCCTCTGGGGGGGGGATTTTGAAACTTGAACATGAGTCCACCGTCGCACCCAAACTTGGTGGGTGAAGTACAGGTACCAACATGAAGTATTGAGGATATATGTATTTAGTTTGAAGTTTGTGATGGGCACTTGAGTCGTACAGGATTTAGCGGTTTGAGCCCTCCACGATACCGGGTAAACTCAACTAATACAAATACTTTCAAGTTACTGATTTAGCTTGGATTTAGGTCTTTTGGTACAATTCCATAAATCAAGTTCCGCTGAAGTATTATGTTTGACCCAGGACAGCTAGACCAATCAGATCTCAGATTCTCCTCGTCTGTACCCCCCCCCCCCTATTGCAGCGGGGGCAAAGAGCAGCTCAAGTATTTGACACGTGTTTGCCCCAAACCCCCAGAGCTATAGGGACAGAGCATATCTTCTGGACCTCGTCCAATGGTGTCATGGTACAGGGCCAAAATAGGAGATAAATTAAGAGCAGCTCAAGTGTTCAAAACTATTTGACAAATGTGTTTGACGCAGGACAGCTAAAACCAAACCAACCAGATCTATATAAAAATAGTACACTACTTTTGAACAGGGCCATATTCCTAAATAGGGTGTAATTTGGGACGCAGCCCCAGGTACAGAACAGCTCCACAGCGTTAGAGCCACGCGGAGCAGTGAAGGGTTAAACCTCCTGTCGTAGACGGAAATCAGGATTCTGAGGAGCCGAAAACGCTGGTTACCTCCCCATGCTCATCAGACACTCAACACACCCCCCTTCTATCTGCCCACCCCCCTGACTCCCACCTCCTGGCTACTAGGCATGTTTCACCTTCCCACAGTATCCCACGTGACCTAACGACGCTGATGAAGAAGGAAAAATTATCAAAATGCAAAACACTTCCTGTTTTAATCTGACCGTTTCTATGCAAATGAGCCAGCAGTGTTCTCCAGTGGAATCAGTTCTGTTGTCCTGTTCTACTGCTGCCATCAGAAATACTGGATGACAATGTACATGGGAAATTGCTGAAAGTAAGCAGTGGACCCAAAAGCCCCTAATCAAATTACTCTGGTGTGAATTAAGGCTATGAGGGGAGGGGACTGGATACACCGCAGCACAGCTGGCGCTTTGTAGCCAGGCGGGGGGGGGGCTAATCTCCCTGCTACACCTCTGATGACAGGCCCGTTATGAGGGGGGACCCAGGTGAGAGAGAGGGAGGGAGAGAGGGAGCGATATTAGCAGAGAGAGAGAGAGAAGAGAAAATAAAGATAAAGTACCTGTTATGGCCATTAGAGATGACATCACGAGACCCATGTTCACGTTTCACCTCCATCCCTAACCCTCCCTGAATTTAAAATGGATTCAATTGAGATGTTGTTTCACTGGCCTAAACACACACACACACACACACACACACACACACACACACACACACACACACACACACACACACACACACACACAGTAAAAGTATGTTTTTAGAAATATTTACCAATTAATAAAGAAATGAAAACCTGAAATGTGTTGTGTCAATAAATATTTCAACCCCTTTGTTAAGACAAACCTAAATAAGTTGAGTAAAAATGGATTTAACAAGTCGTACAGACTCTGTGCGCAATAATATAGTTTAACATGAGTGAGTGACTACCTCATCTCCGTACCCGACAGACAGCTAATTTTAAAAAGGTCCCTCAGTCGAGCAGTGAATTTCAAATACAGATTCAACCACAAAAACCAGGCAGGTTTTCCAATGCCTCACAAAAAGGCACCTAAAAGCAAACACTGAATATCCCTATGAGCATGGAGAAGTTATTAATTACACGTTGTATGGTGTATCAGTTCCCGGAGAGGAAGGTACCACTCCATATTTCCAAGCATAGTGGTGGCTGCATCATGTTATGGGTATGCTTGTCATCGTTCAGGACCGGGGGGAGTTTTTCAGGAGAAAAAAGAAACAGAAAGAAACGGAATAGAGATAAGCACAGTCTGCTTTCCAACAGACACTGGGAAACAAATTCCCCTTTCAGCAGAAAAATAACCCATAACACAAGGCTAAATATACACTGGAGTTGGTTACCAAGACGACATTGAATGTTCCTGAGTGGCCTAGTTTTATTATCATTTTTACTTAAATCTACTTGAAAATCTATGGCAAGACTTGAAAATATCTGTCTAGCAATGATCAACAACCTGACAGAGATGAAATGTGCACATACTGTATAATCCAGGAGTGGAAAGCTCTTAGAGACTTACCCAGAAAGACTCACAGCTCTTAGAGACTTACCCAGAAAGACACACAGCTCTTAGAGACTTACTGAGAAAGACACACAGCTCTTACAGACTGACCCAGAAAGACTCACAGCTCTTACAGACTTACCCAGAAAGACTCACAGCTCTTAGAGACTTACCCAGAAAGACTCACAGCTCTTAGAGACTTACCCAGAAAGACTCACAGCTCTTAGAGACTTACCCAGAAAGACACACAGCTCTTAGAGACTTACCCAGAAAGACTCACAGCTGTAATCATTGCCAGAGGTGATTCTAACATATATTGACTCAGGGGTGTGAATACTTATGTAAATTAGATATTTCTGCATTTCATTTTCAATAAATTCGCAAAAATGTCTAAAAACATGTTTTGAACTTTGTCATGATGGGGTATTGTGATGTCATGTGGGGTATTGTGATGTCATGATGGGGTATTGTGATGTCATGATGGGGTATTGTGATGTCATGATGGGGTATTGTGTGTATATGTGGGATGTGGAATAAGTCACGGGGTATGAATACCTTCTGAAGACACTGTACATGGCTGCTAGCAGTGGGTATTATATCTACAGTTAGCCATCTAGCTAATGTGTTTTGAGGTTCCAATTACTCAGGAAGTGAATTAGCCTCAATTAAAATGTACCTACGATAAAAGACCACATAAAGATGCAGTCAAATTCATCTCGATTAAAAAAAATAAAAAATGAAGACATTCTGGAGCCCTATTTTAACAGTAAAATATAACAAAAATAGCACATTGACAAGTGGAAATCATGATTAGGGGATTAAGTTGCACATAAAAAATATTTTGAATCACAACATGAAAACTACACATTTTTTCTATTGAGTGACGCAGCGGATAACAATTGGTGGGACCAAATCATGGGCTGGTGCCACCAACTGAAAAACATAGTGGCACCAGTGTCACCAGGGGACAATGTTAGTCTGCACCTGCAAAAGAGGGGTTGAAGAACTCATTTAGGCCAAGACACAGCACACCACAGTTAGGAGAGACATACCTCACCATCTCTAAGACACCACAGTTAGGAGAGCCATACCTCACCATCTCCTAGGCACACCACAGTTAGGAGAGCCATACCTCACCATCTCTAAGACACCACAGTTAGGAGAGCCATACCTCACCATCTCCTAGACACACCACAGTTAGGAGAGCCATACCTCACCATCTCTAAGACACACCACAGTTAGGAGAGCCATACCTCACCATCTCTAAGACACACCACAGTTAGGAGAGCCATACCTCACCATCTCTTAGACACACCACAGTTAGGAGAGCCATACCTCACCATCTCTAAGACACACCACAGTTAGGAGAGCCATACCTCACCATCTCTTAGACACACCACAGTTAGGAGAGCCATACCTCACCATCTCTTAGACACACCACAGTTAGGAGAGCCATACCTCACCATCTCTAAGACACACCACAGTTAGGAGAGCCATACCTCACCATCTCTAAGACACACCACAGTTAGGAGAGCCATACCTCACCATCTCTAAGACACACCACAGTTAGGAGAGCCATACCTCACCATCTCTAAGACACAGCACAGTTTAGGAGAGCCCATACCTCACCATCTCCTAGACACACCACAGTTAGGAGAGCCATACCTCACCATCTCTAAGACACACCACAGTTAGGAGAGCCATACCTCACCATCTCCTAGGACACACCACAGTTAGGAGAGCCATACCTCACCATCTCCTAGACACACCACAGTTAGGAGAGCCATACCTCACCATCTCTAAGACACAACACACCACAGTTAGGAGAGCCATACCTCACCATCTCTAAGACACACCACAGTTAGGAGAGCCATACCTCACCATCTCCTAGACACAGCCAACACACAGTTAGGAGAGCCATACCTCACCATCTCCTAGACACAGCACACCACAGTTAGGAGAGCCATACCTCACCATCTCTAAGACACAACACACCACAGTTAGGAGAGCCATACCTCACCATCTCTTAGTCACACCACAGTTAGGAGAGCCATACCTCACCATCTCTAGACACACCACAGTTAGGAGAGCCATACCTCACCATCTTTGAGACACACCACAGTTAGGAGAGCCATACCTCACCATCTCTGAGACACACCACAGTTAGGAGAGCCATACCTCACCATCTCTGAGACACACCACAGTTAGGAGAGCCATACCTCACCATCTCTGAGACATACCACAGTTAGGAGAGCCATACCTCACCATCTCTGAGACACACCACAGTTAAGAGAGCCATACCTCACCATCTCTTAGTCACACCACAGTTAGGAGAGCCATACCTCACCATCTCTAAGACACACCACAGTTAGGAGAGCCATACCTCACCATCTCTTAGTCACACCACAGTTAGGAGAGCCATACCTCACCATCTCTGAGACACACCACAGTTAGGAGAGCCATACCTCACCATCTCTAAGACACACCACAGTTAGGAGAGCCATACCTCACCATCTCTGAGACACACCAGTTAGGAGAGCCATACCTCATCATCTCTTAGACACACAAAAGTTAGGAGAGCCATACCTCACCATCTCTTAGACACAACACAGTTAGGAGAGCCATACCTCACCATCTCTGAGACATACCACAGTTAGGAGAGCCATACCTCACTATCTCTTAGACACAGCACACCACAGTTAGAACCATACCTCACCATCTCTTAGACACAACACACCACAGTTAGGAGAGCCATACCTCACCATCTCTAAGACACACCACACCACAGTTAGGAGAGCCATACCTCACCATCTCCTAGACACAGCACACCACAGTTAGGAGAGCCATACCTCACCATCTCCTAGACACAGCACACCACAGTTAGGAGAGCCATACCTCACCATCTCTAAGACACACCACACCACAGTTAGGAGAGCCATACCTCACCATCTCTAAGACACAACACACCACAGTTAGGAGAGCCATACCTCACCATCTCTGAGACACACCACAGTTAGGAGAGCCATACCTCACCATCTCTGAGACACACCACAGTTAGGGGAGCCATACCTCACCATCTCTGAGACACACCACAGTTAGGAGAGCCATACCTCACCATCTCTAAGACACACCACACCACAGTTAAAGATGGTGAGGTATGGCTCTCCTAAGACACACCACAGTTAGGAGAGCCATACCTCACCATCTCTGAGACACACCACAGTTAGGAGAGCCATACCTCACCATCTCTGAGACATACCACAGTTAGGAGAGCCATACCTCACCATCTCTGAGACACACCACAGTTAGGAGAGCCATACCTCACCATCTCTAAGACACACCACAGTTAGGAGAGCCATACTTCACCATCTCTAAGACACACCACAGTTAGGAGAGCCATACCTCACCATCTCTGAGACACACCACAGTTAGGAGAGCCATACCTCACCATCTAATTTGACTCTGGTCTATATTGATTTAATCTACATGTATGTAAATGTGTATATTAGTTTTTTTTTTTTATACTGGCGAATGAAAATTCACCAATCCATCAAATCAGAGCCGTGTCAGGTCAGATATAGTCTACCTGCTGTAACTGACCAACCACAACACTAAACACCAGGGAAGAGGACAATGCTGGTCCTGGTCAACAACACACATAACTAAACAACCATGGATAACAACACAACACACAACACTAAACAACCATGGATAACAACACAACACACATAACTAAACAACCATGGATAACAAAACAACACACACAACTAAACAACCAGGATAACAACACAACACACACAACTAAACAACCAGGATAACAACACAACACACACAACTAAACAACCAGGATAACAACACAACACACACAACTAAACAACCAGGATAACAACACAACACACACAACTAAACAACCAGGATAACAACACACATAACTAAACAACCAGGATAACAACACAACACACACAACTAAACAACCAGGATAACAACACAACACACATAACTAAACAACCAGGATAACAACACAACACACACAACTAAACAACCAGGATAACAACACAACACACACAACTAAACAACCATGGATAACAACACAACACACACAACTAAACAACCAGGATAACAACACAACACACACAACTAAACAACCATGGATAACAACACAACACACACAACTAAACAACCAGGATAACAACACAACACACATAACTAAACAACCAGGATAACAACACAACACACATAACTAAACAACAAGGATAACAACACAACATACATAACTAAACAACCAGGATAACAACACAACACACACAACTAAACAACCAGGATAACAACACAACACACACAACTAAACAACCAGGCTACAACACACACACACAACTAAACAACCAGGATAACAACACAACACACACAACTAAACAACCAGGATAACAACACAACACACACAACTAAACAACCAGGATAACAACACAACACACACAACTAAACAACCAGGATAACAACACAACACACACAACTAAACAACCAGGATAACAACACAACACACACAACTAAACAACCAGGATAACAACACACACACACAACTAAACAACCAGGATAACAACACAACACACATAACTAAACAACCAGGATAACAACACAACACACATAACTAAACAACCAGGATAACAACACAACACACAACTAAACAACCATGGATAACAACACAACACACATAACTAAACAACCATAACAACACAACACACATAACTAAACAACCAGGATAACAACACACACAACTAAACAACCAGGATAACAACACAACACACACAACTAAACAACCATGGATAACAACACAACACACACAACTAAACAACAAGGATAACAACACAACACACATAACTAAACAACCAGGATAACAACACAACACACACAACTAAACAACCATGGATAACAACACAACACACACAACTAAACAACCATGGATAACAACACAACACACACAACTAAACAACCAGGATAACAACACAAAACACATAACTAAACAACCCATGGATAACAACACAACACACACAACTAAACAACCAGGATAACAACACAAAACACATAACTAAACAACCAGGATAACAACACAACACACACAACTAAACAACCAGGATAACAACACAACACACACAACTAAACAACCAAGGATAACAACACAACACACACAACTAAACAACCAGGATAACAACACAACACACACAACTAAACAACCAAGGATAACAACACAACACACACAACTAAACAACCAAGGATAACAACACAACACACACAACTAAACAACCAGGATAACAACACAACACACACAACTAAACAACCAGGATAACAACACAACATACAACACTAAACAACCAGGATAACAACACAACACACACAACTAAACAACCAGGATAACAACACAACACACACAACTAAACAACCAGGATAACAACACAACACACAACACTAAACAACCAGGATAACAACACAACACACATAACTAAACAACCAGGATAACAACACAACACACAACTAAACAACCAGGATAACCACCCACAACCCACAACTACACCCGGATAACAACACAACACACACAACTAAACAACCAGGATAACAACACAACACACACAACTAAACAACCAGGATAACAACACAACATACACAACTAACCAACCAGGATAACAACACAACACACACAACTAAACAACCAGGATAACAACACAACACACACAACTAAACAACAAGGATAACAACACAACACACACAACTAAACAACCAGGATAACAACACAACACACACAACTAAACAACCAGGATAACAACACAACACACACAACTAAACAACCATGATAACTAAATGTATGTTCTGAAACACACTTCCCTTTTCCCCCCATTTTCTCTCTCTCACTCGATCCCCATCCAACACATTAGCACAACCACACGGCCCATCACTCACACACACACACACACACACACACACACACACACACACACACACACACCTATGACCTCCTGATCCCTGTCTTATCACAGAGGAGTCTGCCCCAGCAGCTCACAGTAAGATCAATGACCATGCGGAGGAAGTGGCCGTTTAGAACCACGACACACACACACACACAAACACACCACACACACACACAAACACACACACCACACACACACACACACACACACACACACACCACACCCCCCCCCCCCCCCCCCAGGAGCCTCTACATTCCCCTCTGGAGCCGCTTCGTACTGCAGACGCCCGGGGCGGCAGCCTCTCACTTCAATTAGGCTGGTAATTAGCAGCGCGGCCTAGCAGTGTGAATAAGGCTGGTAATTAGCAGCGCGGCCTAGCAGTGTGAATAAGGCTGGTAATTAGCAGCGCGGCCTAGCAGTGGGAATAAGGCTGGTAATTAGCAGCGCGGCCTAGCAGGGTGAATAAGGCTGGTAATTAGCAGCGCGGCCTAGCAGTGTGAATAAGCCTGGTAATTAGCAGCGCGGCCTAGCAGTGTGAATAAGGCTGGTAATTAGCAGCGCGGCCTAGCAGTGTGAATAAGGCTGGTAATTAGCAGCGCGGCCTAGCAGTGGGAATAAGGCTGGTAATTAGCAGCGCGGCCTAGCAGTGGGAATAAGGCTGGTAATTAGCAGCGCGGCCTAGCAGTGTGAATAAGGCTGGTAATTAGCAGCGCGGCCTAGCAGTGTGAATAAGGCTGGTAATTAGCAGCGCGGCCTAGCAGTGTGAATAAGGCTGGTAATTAGCAGCGCGGCCTAGCAGTGTGAATAAGGCTGGTAATTAGCAGCGCGGCCTAGCAGTGGGAATAAGGCTGGTAATTAGCAGCGCGGCCTAGCAGTGTGAATAAGGCTGGTAATTAGCAGCGCGGCCTAGCAGTGTGAATAAGCCTGGTAATTAGCAGCGCGGCCTAGCAGTGTGAATAAGGCTGGTAATTAGCAGCGGCGGCCTAGCAGTGTGAATAAGGCTGGTAATTAGCAGCGCGGCCTAGCCAGTGGGGAATAAGGCTGGTAATTAGCAGCGCGGCCTAGCAGTGGGAATAAGGTGGTAATTGAGCAGCGCGGCCTAGCAGTGTGAATAAGGCTGGTAATTAGCAGCGCGGCCTAGCAGTGTGAATAAGGCTGGTAATTAGCAGCGCGGCCTAGCAGTGTGAATAAGGCTGGTAATTAGCAGCGCGGCCTAGCAGTGTGAATAAGGCTGGTAATTAGCAGCGCGGCCTAGCAGTGAATAAGGCTGGTAATTAGCAGCGCGGCCTAGCAGTGTGAATAAGGCTGGTAATTAGCAGCGCGGCCTAGCAGTGTGAATTAGGCTGGTAATTAGCAGCGCGGCCTAGCAGTGTGAATAAGGCTGGTAATTAGCAGCGCGGCCTAGCAGTGTGAATAAGGCAGGTAATTTAGCAGCGCGGGCCTAGCAGTGTGAATAAGAGCTGGGTAATAGCAGCGCGGCCTAGCAGTGTGGAATAAGGCCTGGTAATTAGCGCGCGGCCTAGCAGTGTGCAAGTAAAGCCTGGTAATTAGCAGCGCGGCCTAGCAGTGGGGAATAAGGCTGGTAATGTAGCAGCGCGGCCCTAGCAGTGGAATAAGGCTGGTAATTAGGCCAGAGCGGGCCTAGCAGTGTGAATAAGCCTGGTGTAATTAGCAGCGCGGCCTAGCAGTGTGAATAAGCCCAGCACTACTGCAAGCTAGCGCTGGAACAAAAGATGCCCGGACCTCTGAAATGACCAGAGCATCTGAATCATTGATACATTATATTACATTAGCCCTGGTGTGGTAATTATTGTTGGTCCCGTTGGCCTCATTATGGCTGAGTCTGACAAGATACACTATTTCAGATGGCCAACACAAAACTGGGCAATATATTTGTGTCATTACCACTTTGGCCTAAAGTGGGCTAACGAAGAGCTCTCAGCAGGAGAGAAGGTCAAAAGTAGAATAGACTCAATATAGCAGCCAACAGCTGAGGCCAGAGAGGCTACTTACTGGACTTGACTGCACTGGATGTCTGTGCATTATCACATATGAGAGGCCAGGCTCCGCTCTGTTCAGTCAGTGAGGACGTCAGAGGCCAGCCTCTGTTTAGTCAGTGAGTACGTCAGAGGCCAGTCTCCGCTCTGTTCAGTCAGTGAGGACGTCAGAGAGGCCAGTCTCCGCTCTGTTCAGTCAGTGAGGACGTCAGAGAGGCCAGCCTCCGCTCTGTTCAGTCAGTGAGGACGTCAGAGAGGCCAGCCTCCGCTCTGTTCAGTCAGTGAGGACGTCAGAGAGGCGAGCCTCCGCTCTGTTCAGGTCAGTGAGGACGTCAGAGAGGCCAGCCTCCGCTCTGTTCAGTCAGTGAGGACGTCTGAGAGGCCAGACTCTGTTTTCAGTCAGTGAGTACATTTGAGAGACCAGCCTCTGTTCAGTCAGTGAGGACGTCAGAGGACAGCCTCGTTCAGTCAGTGAGGATGTTTGAGAGGCCAGTCTATGTCCCTGTGTCTGTCCGTCTGCCAGACTAGTCAGCCAGCCTCTGTCCCTGTCCATCTGCCAGGCTAGTCAGCCAGCCTCTGGTCCCTGTGTCTGTCCGTCTGCCAGGCTAGTCAGCCAGCCTCTGTCCCTGTGCTGTCCGCTGCCAGGCTAGTCCCAGCCTCTGTCCCTGTGTCTGTCCGTCTGCCAGGCTAGTCAGCCAGCCTCTGTCCCTGTGTCTGTCCCGTCTGCCAGGCTAGTCAGCCAGCCTCTGTCCCTGTGTCTGTCCGTCTGCCAGGCTAGTCAGCCAGACTCTGTCCCTGTGTCTGTCCGTCTGCCAGGCAAGTCAGCCAGCCTCTGTCCGTGTCTGTCCGTCTGCCAGGCTAGTCAGCCAGCCTCTGTCCCTGTGTCTGTCCGTCTTGCCAGGCTATAGCAGCCAGCCTCTGGTCCCCTGTCCGTCTGCCAGGCTAGTCACCAAGCCTCTGTCCCTGTCCGTCTGCCAGGCTAGTCAGCCAGCCTCTGTCCCTGTCCGTCTGCCAGGCTAGTCAGCCAGCCTCCTGTCCCTGTCCGTCTGCCAGGCTAGTCAGCCAGCCTCTGTCCCTGTGTCTGTCCGTCTGCCAGGCTAGTCAGCCAGCCTCTGTGGTCTGTCCGTCTGCCAGGCTAGTCAGCCAGTCATTGTCCCTTTGTGTGTGTGTGTGTGTGTGTGTTGTGTGTGTGTGTGTGTGGTGTGTGTGGTGTGTGTGTGGCATGTTATCTGCCCTGACTGAATCTGAAGCCCGTGTATGAATGTCATTCCTCAGAGGTTCTGTCCGTGTCACAGACGACTCTTCCACCAACTCCTCCATAACATCCTATAGTCACTATTTCACCCTGAAAAACCACTGGCTTGTGTGTGTGTGTGTGTGTGTGTGTGTGTGTGTGTGTGTGTGTGTGTGTGTGTGTGTGTGTGTTGTGTGTGTGTAGGGGGGAGACGGTATCACGGTACAAAAATAACATGGTTTCTACAGCAGCTGAGAGATCAGTTGTTTTGAGAGTGACAGAAAATAAAACTAGATATCAGTGGAACAGATGTAGGACTTAAAATCCTGTTTTTACTGCCTCCAGTGTTCTCAACCTGGTTATTTTTCAGGGGTTCAGTATCGTGTGAACCCTGCCTCCACGGACGTGCGCGAGTGACAAGAAGAAGAAGAGGGACTAGGAGAGGGAGGAAGAGGAGGAGGGGGGCCTAGGAGAGGGAGGAAGAGGAGGAGGGGGGCCTAGGAGAGGGAGGAAGAGGAGGAGGGGGGCCTAGGAGAGGGAGGAAGAGGAGGAGGGGGGACTAGTGAGGGGGGAGGAAGAGGAGGAGGGGGGGGGCCTAGGAGAGGGAGGAAGAGGAGGGGGACGAGAGGGAGGAAGAGGAGGGAACGAGAGGGAGGAAGAGGAGGGCCTTACCTTGATGGAGTTTCTGAAGTGATCTTCGGCCGGGTTTTTCACAGTGCAGCTGTTGAGCAGCCACAGATCAGCCTCTGCTGGGTCCTCTGGAGGGAGAGAGGGAGAGAGAAACAGAGGGAGAGAGAGAGAGAAACAGAGGGAGAGAGAGAGAGAACAGGCGGGAGAGAGAGAGAAGGAGCGAGACAGAGATGGAAGGAGAGGGAGTAAGTGAAGAGAGAGAGGAGGAGGGAAGACAACAGAAGTTCAGTATTAGATCAAATCAAAGCTGAAACAACCCAGAACCCTACAGCCCGTTCAACCAACACCCATTAATACTGCACTTCTCCAGTTTACTGCAATTAATTCTGTCCTCCTCCTCCCCCCTCCCCCATCCTCCCCCTCCCCCCCCCTCCCCCCCCTCCCCCTCCCCCCCTCCTCCCCTCTTCCTCCCCCCACCCCTCCTCCTCCCCATCCTCCCCCCTCCTCGTCCTCCTTCGCTTCCCCCTCCTCCTCCTCCTCCTCCTCCACCCTCCTCCTCCTCCCTCCTGCCCCTCCTCCTCCTCCCCCTCCCTGACCAGAGCAACGAGGGGGAGGTGGAATACGATGCCAGGATCCGCTGGACCTCAGGGGGATAGTGGCAGTCCTATCCTCCATAGCCCAGCCTCCACGCTATCTGCCAGGAGATATGTCACACTGTGTAATAAATAAACAGAAACACACAGTATGATTCTAGACCAGCCTGCCTGGCGCAGTGCAAGCCTCCTGCATCCTCCCACACCGCTGAACTAGATATTTCACTTACTATCCATTACCCAGCCTCACTGAAGCAAACACAGGCCCTGTGTCGCTTGCTTGCTCACACACCACCACCCCCCCCCCCCCCGTCCGTCCCCCCCCGTCGGGCTCTGAGGCTCTAAGGGAGGCAGACTCTCACGCACCACACAGGTCGCAGGCAGGGAGAACCCAGGAACCATCCCGACACCCCCTTCTTGCTTTTCCTCGCCTCAGATAACAACATATCAAAGGCCTACACCCAGAGAGAGGAGGCAGGGATAGGCCTACACCCAGAGAGAGGAGGCAGGGATAGGCCTACACCCAGAGAGAGGAGGCAGGGATAGGCCTAAACCCAGAGAGAGGAGGCAGGGATAGGCCTACACCCAGAGAGAGGAGAGGAGGCAGGGATAGGCCTATACCCAGAGAGAGGAGAGGAGGGAGGGATAGGCCTATACCCAGAGAGAGGAGAGGAGGGAGGGATAGGCCTACACCCAGAGAGAGGAAGGCAGGATAGGCCTACACCCAGAGAGAGGAGGCAGGGATAGGCCTACACCAGAGAGAGGAGGCAGGGATAGGCTACACCCAGAGAGAGGAGGCAGGGATAGGCCTATACCCAGAGAGGAGGCAGGGATAGGCCTACACCAGAGAGAGGAGAGGAGGCAGGGATAGGCCTATACCCAGAGAGAGGAGAGGAGGGAGGGATAGGCCTACACCCAGAGAGAGGAGGCAGGGATAGGCCTAAACCCAGAGAGAGGAGGCAGGGATAGGCCTTACACCCAGAGAGAGGAGGCAGGGATAGGCCTACACCCAGAGAGAGGAGGGCAGGGATAGGCCTACACCCAGAGAGAGGAGGCAGGGATAGGCCTACACCCAGAGAGAGGAGGCAGGGATAGGTCTATACCCAGAGAGAGGAGGCAGGGATAGGCCTACACCACGAGAGGAGGAAGGCTAGGGAGGGATAGGTCTACACCCAGAGAGAGAGGCAGGGATAGGTCTACACCCAGAGAGGAGGCAGGGATATGCCCTACACCCAGAGAGAGGAGGCAGGGATAGGCCTACACCCAGAGAGAGGAGAGGAGGCAGGATAGGCTACACCAGAGAGAGGAGGCAGGGATAGGCCTACACCCAGAGAGAGGAGGCAGGGATAGGTCTACACCCAGAGAGGAGGCAGGGCTAGGCCTACACCCAGAGAGAGGAGGAAGGGATAGGCCTACACCCAGAGAGGAGGCAGGGATAGGCCTACACCAGAGAGGAGGCATGGATCTGGCCTATACCAGAGAAGAGGTTGGCAGGGATAGGCCTACACCCAGAGAGAGGAGGCAGGGATAAGCCTACACCCAGAGAGAGGAGGCAGGGATAGGCCTACACCCAGAGAGAGGAGGCAGGGATAGGCCTACACCAGAGAGAAGAGGCCAGGCATAGGCCTACACCCAGAGATGAGGAGGCAGGGATAGGCCTACACCCAGAGAGAGGAGGTAGGGATAGGCCTACACCCAGAGAGAGGAGGCAGGGATAGGCCTACACCCAGAGAGAGGAGGCAGGGATAGGCCTACACCCAGAGAGAGGAGAGGAGGCAGGGATAGGCCTACACCCAGAGAGAGGAGAGGAGGCAGGGATAGGCCTACACCAGAGAGAGGAGGCAGGGATAAGCCTACACCCAGAGAGAGGAGGCAGGGATAGGCCTACACCCAGAGAGAGGAGGTAGGGATAGGCCTACACCCAGAGAGAGGAGGGAGGGATAGGCCTACACCCAGAGAGAGGAGGGAGGTATAGGCCTACACCCAGAGAGAGGAGGCAGGGATAGGCCTACACCCAGAGAGAGGAGGCAGGGATAGGCCTACACCCAGAGAGGAGGGCAGGGCAGGGATAGGCCTACACCCAGAGAGAGGAGGCAGGGATAGGCCAGGCACCTTAAGACACCCCCCTCCCTTCCTCATCACATCCTGAGAGACAAGCTATTGTAAACAAGGACAGAGGCTAGGCTACAGTGTGTTAGCGTGATGGTATGTAGGACACCATTCAATTCCATATGTCCTCCTAGTCCCTAGATAGTAACTAGGTTTTACCGGAGCCCTGGTCAACAGTAGTAACTAAAATCAGGGGTCGCATTAACTTTACTATATCTGCATTTTTTAGAAAACCCACCCAAAAAATAAACTCTGTGTTTTAAACCATTTCACACGTTTTTAATGTTGAAAATCTGTGTTTGTTGGTTCAGTAGAGAATCAGGGACGTACAAATAGTTTTTGCATTCAAATGAAATTAATGGAAAACATTCGACAGAAGAAGGAAATATTTGTGTGCAAAACTATTTGGCGAACAAAAATGTATTTTTTTGCAAAAACGATGCGTTGCTCTCTGATTTCTCATGTTATCATCGAAATAAAATATTTGGCCTTTTACATTCATGATTTGGCGCGAACAGTGACTGAAGCCGAGAATAAATCACAAATTACAACAAGAAGCAAAATATTTATTCTGCGTGAAAAAACACTGACGTCTGTGTTCACGCAAACCCTGTAAATATATAACAGGATCCCATTAGGAACACACCCACAGTGTTAAAGCCTAATAACACACCCACAGTGTTAAATCCTAATAACACACCCACAGTGTTAAAGCCTAATAACACACCCACAGTGTTAA
>NW_021822319.1:721346-733846 GCF_901001165.1 Salmo trutta | reverse complement strand
GAGTCCATGTTATCACAGAAACGGACCACCACACATTATTTTAATATCTATATTTTATATGGTTATGACCGTTATTTGATTATTATGACGGACTTCATCCATAACCACTTTGTGAACTGTCAGATAAATATCAGCTCTCTCTCTCTCATCTTACGTACAGGCCTATTCAGTAACTGATGGAGATTTCTGTCTACCAATTTGCAATCAACAATATAATCTGGGGAAGATAAGCAGGATTCATTTCACAAGTCTGAAACCATAAGTAAAACTGTATTTTTCTAGGACAGACAGAAAGACAGACTCTTCTTGGACAGGCAGATCAAAGCGTTCTGTCGTGGCGAGGGGTAGGGAGCAACCCAGACGAGGGTTGGCACAGTCAGCCCTTCACAACCATGCCAGCTGCACATTAAGCTGGGCATCAACACAACCTGAGCCCCGCAAAACAACCCGGCCCGTGGGACGTGTTCCTTCAATACAGAGAGACAAACACACAAACAAAAGGTCCCTGATCCACAACACCTATAGATCTCTGTAGAGGTTAACTCCCTCTACCTAGGAGCCCCCCCCCCTCCCCCCCCCACACACACACACACACACACACACACACACACACACACACACACACACACACACAGCAGCTGCAGGCTGGGAGTAGCCTCAGCTGTGGCCCATCTCCCCTCCACCTACGGGGTTTCCTCCTGAGTAAAAAAACAACAATAACAACCCCTCTATCACCATGACAACCCCTCTATCACCATGACAACCCCTCTATCATTGTGACCCAGATATTCCATAAGGACCACTCCTCACCTTAAATCATAGGCAGACCAGGCCACTAGGTTAGCTAGGCTAGCTACACCAAATGAGTCTCGAGAAGGGACACACCAAGCTAACGATCATCTGTCACAGAGACAGCGCTTACACATAGGCCTAACACCGTTTCCAGGCACATAAATAACCCAGGGTGCATCCCAAATGGCACCCTATTCCCTATATAGTGCACTACTTTTGACCATATCCCATAAGGAATAGTAGGGTGCCATTTGATCTGGTGTAGTCTGTTGTAAAATCAATAAATAATATAGTTGTTCAATATTAGGTTTGTTTCCTGGAACTCGGTGCCACTGTTTAATTATGTCATTAGGTGTCAGAGTCAAATCCCTCAGGCTGAACTAAATGCCGCTGTAGTTTGAGGCATGTTCTGGATGTACTGTGATCTGTAAGCAAGTCAACTATCTGATGATATCATCTACATTTATGCAGGAAATGGCTCTGCCATTTGCTAAAAGTCTAATGGTTCGCCTAATTTCAGTTTCTGTGACAAAACAAGCAAGTATAGTGTGTAGAGACGCATTGTACCATCTTAAAGTGCACTGAAATATATTTTCCATAAGCAAAAATAGTATTTTTCAGGTGTTTGAAGCGGGTGTACAAAACAAGGAAGTAAAAGATATTAAAAACGATGACTAAAATGTACTGCAGGCGTAGTTTCAGGACATAACTCATGTGTCTTTCTAGAGTTTGAGGTGTGAGATGCTCCGACTAAGCCTGTCTGCCTTTGTTCAGAGGGGACAATATTAGGGAAGTGAGAATAGTGACGGTTTTGGCAGATTTTAATTCTGTTGTTGATTATAAGCATGAAGTTGCTCTGGTGTGTATGATGATGTCATATAGCCGTGTCATGACGTTGGCCTGATGGGGGAGGGTATATGACCCCCATAAATACCTTTCTCCTTTTTCCTCTCTCTACCGATGTGACTATTGAAAATCCCTTGGTTAACATGGAGAGTCTGGTGACATCAAAGGTGGGGGGAACGGAAACATATTTCGGGAATCCAACCAGTTGAAAATATGCGTTGGTATTTAATGAATACGATGTCAGATCAGTTGGCGTCTGAGACGTTATGACTGACGACAGGACGACATAAACTGTACCTGGGAAAGTCGACACATTCTGGTTATCAGATTCACATGGAATTGTGTGCAATTTAAATGTTTAAATATGAAACTATTTGTGAAAAGATGAAATGTAATTTGAGCTTCTTCTTAATGAGAGAACGGTTTGTCAGAAGATCACCACTCTGCTCACTCAGAGGCCCAAGTGAACAGACATGGGTTGTAAACTATGAAACACGGACCTCTCTCCCAACCCTATATAAGCCCCTTTACGAAAATGTAACTTCCTGTTCCAAGGATGTGAGGACGACGGTCCTACGTTAAAAGGGCTCAGATAATAACCTAACAAAATTAGCATCGAATTTCAACGTGAAGATGACGGTCAACACGCCGCAAAAGATGAATTTCGACTATACCAGCCAGAATATAGCATGAGCTAAAAGTACGGCAGCTTGGTATGAACTTTGAACTCTTATTCACTAAAGAAGTGATACCTCCTAGCCGTTGCGTTAGCGCAGCAACTGTAGACGTGAGAGGACGGACAGAGTATTTGCTCTACCACACGACGACGTACTACCAAGTATCCATTCTACCACCAGACATTCTTCAAAGGACAACCCGGCCTCCCGTCTACGACCAACCGATCGAAGCGCAGCTCAGAGTAATATTTATTGCATTTTCTTTTTCCAAATGGGCCGGTTATTTAGAATGCATAAGATTCTGTATTTACGATAGAGTAGCTGCCTACGGCCCGATAGAGACATAGCTTCTCCCTTTGTTCCTCAGTCTTCCCGCTCTTTCATTCAAATCCCAACCCCCCCCCTTTCTTTGTGGAACCAGCTGTCATATCTGTTCCGTCCACTAGGGACGTTTTCCTTTATGACATCATTAGTAATCAATGTATGATACATTCTGTGTGATTATTTAGATATTTAGTAAATAAATAATTAAACCACATTTTGTATTGCTGATTCAACTTGTTAGCCAGGGTTCGTGAAGATAGCCAAGAATTTACAACTTTCATGATGAGACTGAAACAACATACGGGTTAATATTGACTGCTATCGATGTAAAATATTACTAAGTATTTAAGAGTTTATTCGGAAGATAACGGCTCTATAAACGTTCTTCCGTGGTGCCCCGACTTTCTAGTTAATTACATTTACATGATTAGCTTAATCAGGTAATATTAATTACAGAGAATAATTTTATAGGCATGTCATATCACTTAATCCGCATAGCCAAAGACAAACGACAGCCGACTAATTCAAGGTAAACTATCTTTACCTTGAACCAGTGACATAGTCAGCCAGTTACTAAGGACAAACTCTTATATTTTACAAGGCCATTTATTTATGTTTCTTTTTAAAAGCCCATTGTAGTTTCAGAAAGGGTCATTGAAATGTGTGTTATCCTCTTAATAAAGCCCACTATAACAACAGATGTACTGGTTAAAAAGCTTCCCATGGAACCGTACCAGGGCCAATCAATTAAATAACTGGATGATATTTTATTTCCTTTCTATAATAACATCCAACAACATTGTGGTACCTTGTTATTGAGGGTGGAAGAACGCAGAAACACCCAGAGCAGTTGGAGAGTAAATACCGGAATACAAAGAAACTGTATTTAAGACTACTGGCTTCGAAGCAGGACACGGCACATAGCAGGGATACATTCATGACTTATACCTCCAGCCTCTACTGAAGACAATACAACATGGAGCTATGAGCATAAACACAGGGAGGAATTCACAGTCACGTAGGAATGGGGGGGGGAGTTCTCACCAATCTGTAGGGCTAACGAGAGAGAGAGAGAGAAAACAAGAGAGCGGGGAAAGGAGGGAGCGTGCAACCGAGTGAGGAAAGGAGAGAGCCAGGGGGGGAAGCGGGAGAGCAAGGAAGGAGACAGAAGGAATGAAGAGAAGGAAGAAAAGTGAGAGCGGACGGAGCAAGAGAAAGAGAGAGCAAGAGGGAAGGAAAGAGAGAGAAGGAAAGAGAATGAGAGCGAGGGAAGGAGAGAGGGAGGAAGGAAGGGAATGAGAGAGGGAAGGAGACAGAGAGAAGGAGAGAGAATGAGAGCAAGAGGGAAGGAGAGCAAGAGGGAAGGAGAGAAGGAAGAGAGGAAGCGAAGATGGGAAGGAGAGAGGGAAGGAAGGGAAGAGAGGGAGGAAGGGAAGGAGAGGGAAGGAGAGAGAAGGAAGGGAAGGAGGGAAGGAAGGGAAGGAGAGAGGAAGGAAGGAAGGAGGAGGGAAGGAGGAAGGAAGAGGGAAGGAAGGGAAGGAGAGAGGGAAGGAGAGAGGGAAGGAGAGGGAGGGCAGTGAGATGGAAGGAAGGGACAGGGAAGGAAGAAGGGAGGGGAGGGGAGAAAAGGGAGAGAGCTTTTTGTTATTTTTATTTTTGAAATCTGATCCTCAGGAGGCTGTTCCACTGGTAACCGTCAACGCAGCCTCACTAACACTACTGGCTCAGGCCTGTTCCGTACCAACAACACACTCTCTCTCCCTCAGTCACCACACTAACCCTTCCACACACTCCCTCACTCCCCATGGCCCAGACAACGGTCTGATAAAGCCTCTCTATCTCCATCTAACATAGCGGTTGTCTTACAAGCCTAACAGCCCTGACGTGGTTCAGCTCAGGACTCTGCCCAGGAAAAGGAACAGAGCTCCATTCTCTGGCCTCAGACCCAGACAGAACCAGTCTACTGCGGCACAAATGGCAACCCTATTCCCAAATACTGCACTACTTTAGAGGAACCCCACAGGGCTCCGGTCAAAAGTAGTGCACTAAATAGGGAATAAGGGTGCATTTGGGTTCCCAGCTCACTTCACAGGAGGGGAAAGTGCAGCATTAGCAGCAGCGGTCCAGACTGGCGACCCTCTAGGTCAGCCGTGTTTATTACTCATACATCACATTTCTTCATGAACAGACCCGTGGTTTCAGGCCCATGGTTTACAGGCCCATGGTTTACAGGCCCATGGTTTACAGGCCCATGGTTTACAGGCCCATGGTTTACAGGCCCATGGTTTACAGGCCCATGGATTACAGGCCCATGGATTACAGGCCCGTGGTTTACAGGCCCATGGTTTACAGGCCCATGGATTACAGGCCCATGGATTACAAGCCCACGGTTTACAGTGGTTTACAGGCCCATGGATTACAGTGGTTTACAAGCCCACGGTTTACAGTGGTTACAGGCCCGTGGTTTACAGTGGTTTACAGGCCCGTGGTTTACAGTGGTTTACAGGCCCACGGTTTACAGTGGTTTACAGGCCCACGGTTTACAGTGGTTTACAGTGGTTTACAGTGGTTTACAGGCCCGGTTTACAGTGGTTTACAGGCCCACGGTTTACAGTGGTTTACAGGCCCACGGTTTACAGTGGTTTACAGGCCCACGGTTTACAGTGGTTTACAGGCCCATGGTTTACAGTGGTTTACAGTGGTTTACAGACCCATGGTTTACAGGCCCATGGTTTACAGTGGTTTACAGTGGTTTACAGACCCATGGTTTACAGGCCCATGGTTTACATGGTTTACAGTGGTTTACAGGCTACAGGCCCATGGTTTACAGGCCATGGTTTACAGGCCCATGGTTTACATGGTTTACATGGTTTACAGGCCCATGGTTTACATGGTTTACATGGTTTACAGGCCCATGGTTTACAGTGGTTTACAGGCCCATGGTTTACAGGCCCGTGGTTTACAGAGGCCCATGGTTTACAGGCCCATGGTTTACATGGTTTACAGGCCCATGGTTTACATGGTTTACAGGCCCATGGTTTACATGGTTTACAGGCCCATGGTTTACAGGCCCATGGTTTACATGGTTTACAGGCCCATGGTTTACAGGCCCATGGTTTACATGGTTTACAGGCCCATGGTTTACATGGTTTACAGGCCCATGGTTTACATGGTTTACAGGCCCATGGTTTACATGGTTTACAGGCCCATGGTTTACAGGCCCATGGTTTACAGGCCCGTGGTTTACAGGCCCATGGTTTACAGGCCCATGGTTTACAGGCCCATGGTTTACAGGCCCATGGTTTACATGGTTTACAGGCCCATGGTTTACATGGTTTACAGGCCCATGGTTTACAGGCCCATGGTTTACAGGCCCATGGTTTACATGGTTTACAGGCCCATGGTTTACAGGCCCATGGTTTACATGGTTTACAGGCCCATGGTTTACAGGCCCATGGTTTACAGGCCCATGGTTTACATGGTTTATAGGCCAGGATATACATCTACAGCAACAACAACCTGGACAAGAGCAGCTACTCACAGAAAAGACAAATAGAGCGAGGGAGAAGGGAGACAGCAAGGGAGAGGGGGAGACAGCGAGGGAGAAGGGGAGACAGCGAGGGAGAGGGGAGACAGCGAGGGAGAGGGGAGACAGCGAGGGAGAAGGGGAGACAGCGAGGGAGAGGGGAGACAGCGAGGGAGAAGGGGAGACAGCGAGGGAGAAGGGGAGACAGCAAGGGAGAAGGGGACACAGCAAGGGAGAGGGGGAGACAGCAAGGGAGAAGGGGACACAGCAAGGGAGAGGGGAGACAGCGAGGGAGAGGGGAGACAGCGAGGGAGAGGGGAGACAGCAAGGGGAGAAGGGGACACAGCAAGGGAGAAGGGGACACAGCAAGGTATAGGTGGAGACAGCAAGGGAGAGGGGGAGACAGCAGGGAGAAGGGGACACAGCAAGGGAGAGGGGGAGACAGCAAGGGGAGAGGGGAGACAGCGAGGGAGAGGGGGAGACAGCAATGGAGGAGGGGAGACAGCAGGAGAAGGGGACACAGCAAGGGAGAGGGGGGAGACAGCGAGGGAGGGCGGGGAGACCCGAGGGAGGGGAGACAGCAAGGGAGAAGGGGAGAGAAAGGGAAGAGGGAGACAGCAAGGGAGAGGGGAGAGAGGGGAGACAGCAAGGGAGAGGGGGGAGAGAGAGGGGAGACAGCAAAGGAGAGGGGAGAGACAGCAAGGGAGAGGGGAGAGAGAGCAAGGGAGAGGGGAGAGAGACAGCAAGGGAGAGGAGGGAGAGAGAGGGGAGACAGGCGAGAGGAACAGGAGGTTCACCTCTACATATGTTGCCATTAACAGGTCTTATAAAAACCAATGTGAGAACAGGACATGGGAATCCTACTGTAAACACAATTACTAGTCTGACGGCTCGATCAACATCTCCTGAGGGGGAAGAATAACACTGTACCAGCCAGGAAGGTAATGCATATACATCCAAATGGCTTCTACTGTATGTCACGTTGCTGTAGTTTAAATGGAACAGAACAGCATAATCATTTATCATCTCCTTCCTGACCGGCTGCATCGCCGCCTGGTTGGGAAACTGCTTGGCATCCAACCGTAAGAACCTACAGAGGGTAGTGAGTCCAGTACATCACTGGGCCAACTCTCAGTTATTATATCTATGCATAGTCACTTTACCCCTACCTATATGTAACCAATGACCTCCACTAACCTCTTACACTAGAGTCTAATGTAAATGATGTGCAGCTCTTCCCTCCCTAACAGGCAGATAAGACTAGAGTCTAATGTAAATGATGTGCAGCTCTCCCTCCCTAACAGACAGATAAGACTAGAGTCTAATGTAAATGATGTGCAGCTCTCCCTCCCTAACAGGCAGATAAGACTAGAGTCTAATGTAAATGAGGTGCAGCTCTCCCTCCCTAACAGGCAGATAAGACTAGAGTCTAATGTAAATGATGTGCAGCTCTCCCTCCCTAACCAGGCAGATAATACTAGAGTCTAATGTAAATGAAGTGCAGCTCTCCCTCCCTACAGGCAGATAGACTAGAGTCCTAATGTAAATTGATGTGCAGCTCTCCCTCCCTAACAGGCAGATAAGACTAGAGTCTAATGTAAATGGAAGGGTGGTGTCTGACGCCAACTTATCCTGGGATTCTGTGAGACACTATGACTGCTACAGTAGATGACTCCACAGACTATGCCGAGTCACTGGAACACAGCTACTGACTAACACTAAGCTACCTGGTTATTACTGACACTACTTCCTCCACAGCCAGTCTAGTCTAGTCTGCCTAACACACACTGGACCAGGCCACAAAGCCTGAGACACACACTAACAGCGCTACGCTGGGACACAGCCAAGCTCCGTAGGCTAGCTCATTATAACAGATGATTTCAGAGCCAGTCCACTGGCTCCAATCTCTCCATTTGTTCCACATGGGCCACCGTAGCTCCTGTACCAGACTGCCTCTGCCATCCATTACTCACAGTGCCAAAACAAGTAGTTTTCACTGATGTCTTTCATTATTACCTTCAAACACACCTCCCGTCCGTCTGTCATCATCATTACTGTGAGTGAAGAGAAGCACTTTCACTCAACTCACACAGAAGTGTCTGGCCAGCAGCAGCCTGAGAGCCACCAGAGAGAGTGTTTTATGAACCATCGGTGCCGGGTGTGTGTGTGTGTGTGTAAGACAGGCGCTGGGGTAAGACCAGAGAGGGCTCAGCAAGAGGAGGGGTGTGTTGAAAAAGCAAGGCGATTATAAAAGCACGGAATGTTAAACAACAATACTAAAAACACTGAAGTGGTTCTCCCTCCTCTGAGCCTCACACAGCAGCTGCAGGGTGAAGACTGAAGACTCAACAGTCCCTGCTCTGTGCTCAGACTGGACTGGGCCTCAAGGCTTCAATGTAAGCTCCGACGGATCAGCAACAGATTTCCATCCTGGAGATGTCCTGCTACCGTTCTCTGTTGCCATATTTATTTTACATTTAAGGTGGAAATCTCATAAGTAAGACATTTATCATTTATATGTACAAAAGCAGTTCCGTCATTTCAACCTATGGTATTGTTTATATTTTGAGTTCATCTCAGAGACATGATTGAGGTTAATCTCAGTAACGTATTAACAATTGACCAGAAAAAGGTGAGTTTCAGAACATTCTAGAATTATGCAGCATTACTAGTTATTGTTTAAGGCATCTCATGACAAAGGATTACTTTGGGTATGTCTATTTAGGGCCGTAAATCTAACATTTTGCCCCAGCGTAAATCTACATTTTGCCCCAGCGTAAATCTACATTTTGCCCCAACGTAAAGCTACATTTTGCCCCAGCGTAAATCTACATTTTGCCCCAGCGTAAATCTACATTTTGCCCCAACGTAAATCTACATTTTGCCCCAGCGTAAAGCTACATTTTGCCCCAGCGTAAATCTACATTTTGCCCCAACGTAAATCTACATTTTGCCCCAGCGTAAAGCTACATTTTGCCCCAGCGTAAATCTACATTTTGCCCCAACGTAAATCTACATTTTGCCCCAGCGTAAATCTACATTTTGCCCCAGCGTAAATCTACATTTTGCCCCAGCGTAAATCTACATTTTGCCCCAGCGTAAATCTACATTTTGCCCCAGCGTAAAGCTACATTTTGCCCCAGCGTAAAGCTTCATTTTGCCCCAACGTTCAAGAGACATGATATTACTCATGACCTCTTCATTGTTGACTTCATTTAACTGCAGGAAAAAACAGCTAAAACACTGAACTGATAAAACATGCAGAGAGAAACCATAGCAGGGTTCCCCAAGGGACGACCCACAGGGTTCATTTTATTTGGCCCACCAAGTTTAGAATTGTCATTGTTCGACATAAAAAACTAAAAACACAGGAAATCAGCTACATTTTAATTTAGGAAATCTGTTCCCAAGTATTCCCTCGTATAATCGAAGATGAGATCTTATAAAAATGGAAGCAAGGCTTGAAATGATAATGTTTTAGTCAAATAGTATATCTGTTCTGGCTTCTTAAAGTCAATTTACAGTCGACAATTATCTGAATATGTTCCGGCCGCCCCCTGACCATCCGCTGAAGAAAACAAAACCGTCCTGCGGCTGAATCTAGTTGATGATGCCTGTACTGTTGTCATGACAACGGGGGAAACATCATGTAGCCTATAGTAACTATACTGTTGTTATGACAACGGGGAAAACATCATGTAACCTATAGTAACTATACTGTTGTTATGACAACGGGGGAAACATCATGTAACCTATAGTAACTATACTGTTACCATTACAACGGGGGAAACATCATGTATCCTATAGTAACTATACTGTTACCATTACAACGGGGGAAACATCATGTAACCTATAGTAACTATACTGTTACCATTACAACGGGGGAAACATCATGTAACCTATAGTAACTATACTGTTGTTATGACAACGGGGGAAACATCATGTAACCTATAGTAACTACTGTTACCATTACAACGGGGGAAACATCATGTAACCTATAGTAACTATACTGTTACCATTACAACGGGGGAAACATCATGTAACCTATAGTAACTATACTGTTACCATTACAACGGGGGAAACATCATGTAACCTATAGTAACTATACTGTTACCATTACAACGGGGGAAACATCATGTATCCTATAGTAACTATACTGTTTTCATTACAACGGGGGAAACATCATGTAGCCTATAGTAACTATACTGTTATCATTACAACGGGGGAAACATCATGTAACCTATAGTAACTATACTGTTATCATTACAACGGGGGAAACATCATGTAACCTATAGTAACTATACTGTTATCATTACAACGGGGGAAACATCATGTAGCCTATAGTAACTATACTGTTACCATTACAACGGGGGAAACATCATGTAGCCTATAGTAACTATACTGTTACCATTAAAACGGGGGAAACATCATGTAACCTATAGTAACTATACTGTTACCATTACAACGGGGGAAACATCATGTAGCCTATAGTAACTATACTGTTACCATTACAACGGGGGGAACATCATGTAACCTATAGTAACTACTGTTACCATTACAACGGGGGAAACATCATGTAACCTATAGTAACTATACTGTTGTTATGACAACGGGGGAAACATCATGTAGCCTATAGTAACTATACTGTTACCATTACAACGGGGGAAACATCATGTAACCTATAGTAACTATACTGTTACCATTACAACGGGGGAAACATCATGTAGCCTATAGTAACTATACTGTTATCATTACAACGGGGGAAACATCATGTAACCTATAGTAACTATACTGTTATCATTACAACGGGGGAAACATCATGTAACCTATAGTAACTACTGTTACCATTACAACGGGGGAAACATCATGTAACCTATAGTAACTATACTGTTACCATTACAACGGGGGGAACATCATGTAACCTATAGTAACTATACTGTTATCATTACAACGGGGGAAACATCATGTAACCTATAGTAACTATACTGTTGTTATGACAACGGGGGAAACATCATGTAACCTATAGTAACTATACTGTTACCATTACAACGGGGAAACATCATGTAACCTATAGTAACTATACTGTTACCATTACAACGGGGGAAACATCATGTAACCTATAGTAACTATACTGTTATCATTACAACGGGGGAAACATCATGTAGCCTATAGTAACTATACTGTTACCATTACAACGGGGGAAACATCATGTAGCCTATAGTAACTATACTGTTACCATTACAACGGGGGGAACATCATGTAACCTATAGTAACTACTGTTACCATTACAACGGGGGAAACATCATGTAACCTATAGTAACTATACTGTTGTTATGACAACGGGGGAAACATCATGTAGCCTATAGTAACTATACTGTTACCATTACAACGGGGGAAACATCATGTAACCTATAGTAACTATACTGTTACCATTACAACGGGGGAAACATCATGTAGCCTATAGTAACTATACTGTTATCATTACAACGGGGGAAACATCATGTAACCTATAGTAACTATACTGTTACCATTACAACGGGGGGAACATCATGTAACCTATAGTAACTATACTGTTATCATTACAACGGGGGAAACATCATGTAACCTATAGTAACTATACTGTTGTTATGACAACGGGGGAAACATCATGTAACCTATAGTAACTATACTGTTACCATTACAACGGGGGAAACATCATGTAACCTATAGTAACTATACTGTTACCATTACAACGGGGGAAATCATGTAACCTATAGTAACTATACTGTTATCATTACAACGGGGGAAACATCATGTAGCCTATAGTAACTATACTGTTACCATTACAACGGGGGAAACATCATGTAACCTATAGTAACTATACTGTTATCATTACAACGGGGGAAACATCATGTAACCTATAGTAACTATACTGTTATCATTACAACGGGGGAAACATCATGTAACCTATAGTAACTGTACTGTTATATTACAGTCAGTGGCATTAGCCTATAATTAGCCCTGCCTACCCCCCATGTCTTATATGGGGGGGGACAGAGAACATTCTTCTGATGACTTGTTGTGAGGTGATGAGTTATATAGATCGGACCATTCAGCTGTAATGACGGCAGCACAATAACACGTTTCTACAAGAGCCCAGAGACTGAAAGAAGAGAGGAGAATAATGTTGTATAAAAATACTTTAGCTGGTAAACAGAAAGCAGGCAGTGGCTCCGTTCCAAATGGAACCCTATGGGACCTGGTTAAAGTAGTGCACTACATAGGGAATAGGGATCCATTTGGGACCCAAGCCAGTGTAAAACCAGGTCATCGGTAGCATGAATCCATCACAAGAA
>NW_021822319.1:670415-720846 GCF_901001165.1 Salmo trutta | reverse complement strand
ATGTTGTCTCTGATAACACATTTACACTGCTCACCCTCCAAGCACCAGACAGTAATATGTTGTCTCGGATAACACATTTACACTGTTCACCCTCCAAGCACCAGACAGTAATATGTTGTCTCTGATAACAAATTTACACTGCTCACCCTCCAAGCACCAGACAGTAATATGTTGTCTCTGATAACACATTTACACTGCTCACCCTCCAAGCACCAGACAGTAATATGTTGTCTCTGATAACACATTTACACTGCTCACCCTCCAAGCACCAGCCAGCCAGTAATATGTTGTCTCTGATAACACATTTACACTGCTCACCCTCCAAGCACCAGACAGTAATATGTTGTCTCTGATAACACATTTACACTGCTCACCCTCCAAGCACCAGACAGTAATATGTTGTCTCTGATAACACATTTACACTGCTCACCCTCCAAGCACCAGACAGTAATATGTTGTCTCTGATAACACATTTACACTGCTCACCCTCCAAGCACCAGCCAGCCAGTAATATGTTGTCTCTGATAACACATTTACACTGCTCACCCTCCAAGCACCAGACAGTAATATGTTGTCTCTGATAACAGACCGTATTATTCTCCTGTTCTGAAATAAACTATTCCGTTTGATCCACATTCTAGTCCATTTCCTTTCGACTGCATAAATTGCTAAAAGGTTCATTAAGGTTTTTCCTGAAACGCTGGGACCCTTGGATTGTTGTCCAGTGAGAAATGATGAATTCAGATGTGCTCGGCTAAGTGGGTTGGTTTAGAGCTGGAGGGATTATCTCATTCGCTGTTGTTGTTGCTGCTGCTCATGTTTCATCCGGAACCAGGAAATGAAAAGTGGTGGATGAATAAAATGAATCTCTTTGTTTGCTTTAATCCTCAATTAGAAAGATAAACTGACTAACAAACATTCACTTAGTTATTAAGGCCTATTAGATGTTCTCTCTCTGTGTGTATGTGTGGTGTGTGTGTGTGTGTGTGTGTGTGTGTGATGGTAGTGTGTGTGTGTGTGATGGTAGTGTGTGTGTGTGTGTGTGTGTGTGTGTGTGTGTGTGTGTGTGTGTGTGTGTGTGTGTGTGTGTGATGGTAGTGTGTGTGTGATGGTAGTGTGTGTGTGATGGTAGTGTGTGTGTGTGTGTGATTGTAGTGTGTGTGATGGTAGTGTGTGTGTGTGTGTGTGTGATGGTAGTGTGTGTGTGATGGTGGTAGTGTGTGTGTGTGTGTGTGTGTGATGGTAGTGTGTGTGTGTGTACTGTACGGTGTTGTTAGTATGTGTTATTGTGTTTGTCAGGCCTGACATCCCCACAGGGAGGATTGTGACAGACAGCTGATATGTTGAGGGTTAGAGCAGACAGACAGCTGATATGTTGAGGGTTAGAGCAGACAGACAGCTGATATATTGAGGGTTTAGAGCAGACAGACAGCTGATATGTTGAGGGTTAGAGCAGACAGACAGCTGATATGTTGAGGGTTAGAGCAGACAGGCAGCTGATATGTTGAGGGTTAGAGCAGACAGACAGCTGATATGTTGAGGGTTAGAGCAGACAGACAGCTGATATGTTGAGGGTTAGAGCAGACAGACAGCTGATATGTTGAGGGTTAGAGCAGACAGACAGCTGATATGTTGAGGGTTAGAGCAGACAGACAGCTGATATGTTGAGGGTTAGAGCAGACAGACAGCTGATATGTTGAGGGTTAGAGCAGACAGACAGCTGATATGTTGAGGGTTAGAGCAGACAGACAGACAGCTGATATGTTGAGGGTTAGAGCAGACAGACAGACAGCTGATATGTTGAGGGTTAGAGCAGACAGACATACAGCTGATATGTTGAGGGTTAGAGCAGACAGACATACAGCTGATATGTTGAGGGTTAGAGCAGACAGACATACAGCTGATATGTTGAGGGTTAGAGCAGACAGACAGACAGCTGATATGTTGAGGGTTAGAGCAGACAGACAGACAGCTGATATGTTGAGGGTTAGAGCAGACAGACAGACAGCTGATATGTTGAGGGTTAGAGCAGACAGACAGACAGCTGATATGTTGAGGGTTAGAGCAGACAGACAGACAGCTGATATGTTGAGGGTTAGAGCAGACTGACAGACCTTTTAGAATTGTCACTAGTGCTGTGCTGGGCTGGGCTGGGCTGGGCTGGGCTGGGCTGGGCTGGGCTGGGCTGTGCTGTGAAGCCACGTGTGGTGAACAGGCTGCTGCCTGCATCCAGAGGTTGAGTCTGCTTCATTGGGTTGTGTGTTATTGTTGTGTGTGTGTGTGTGGATAGGTGGATAGGTCTACTACTAGTGTGTGGATAGGTCTACTACTAGTGTGTGTGGATAGGTGGATAGGTCTACTACTAGTGTGTGGATAGGTCTACTACTAGTGTGTGTGGGTGTGGATAGGTGGATAGGTCTACTACTAGTGTGTGTGGATAGGTGGATAGGTCTACTACTAGTGTGTGTGGATAGGTGGATAGGTCTACTACTAGTGTGTGTGTGGATAGGTGGATAGGTCTACTACTAGTGTGTGTGGATAGGTCTACTACTAGTGTGTGTGTGGATAGGTGGATAGGTCTACTACTAGTGTGTGTGTGGATAGGTGGATAGGTCTACTACTAGTGTGTGTGTGGATAGGTGGATAGGTCTACTACTAGTGTGTGTGGATAGGTGGATAGGTCTACTACTAGTGTGTGTGTGGATAGGTGGATAGGTCTACTACTAGTGTGTGTGGATAGGTCTACTACTAGTGTGTGTGTGGATAGGTGGATAGGTCTACTACTAGTGTGTGTGTGGATAGGTGGATAGGTCTACTACTAGTGTGTGTGTGTGGATAGGTGGATAGGTCTACTACTAGTGTGTGTGGATAGGTCTACTACTAGTGTGTGTGTGGATAGGTCTACTACTAGTGTGTGTGTGGATAGGTGGATAGGTCTACTACTAGTGTGTGTGTGGATAGGTGGATAGGTCTACTACTAGTGTGTGTGTGGATAGGTGGATAGGTCTACTACTAGTGTGTGTGGATAGGTGGATAGGTCTACTACTAGTGTGTGTGGATAGGTCTACTACTAGTGTGTGTGTGTGTGTGTGTGTGTTGTGTTAAATGGGACTGGTTATTTAATATTATACTGGAAACAGCTGGTTCTGGCCTGTAGCTTTATTTATCTAGAGGTTCAGTCCTGTTAGTGTCTCTCTCCTGTCCTTTGTGTTCACGTCTCTTAGTTTTGAGGTTATTACTAATATATAATTCAGCTTCTAAAAAGTTCTGTCTATAAACGTAAACAACCACCCAACTCGACCCCGATTCAGGTCGTTGCTTCTGTGTGTGGCTCAAATGCCACACTACTCCCTGTATAGTGCATTATTATCGACCAGGGCCCTAGTAGAAAGTAGTGCACTAAATAGGGAATAGGGTGCCATTTTGTAGCGCAGACTCCATCTGTCACTAAGTATCTTGTCTGATGGATTCATGCTACCGATTACCTGGTTTTACACTGGCTTGGGTCCCAAATGGATCCCTATTCCCTATGTAGTGCACTACTTTTAACCAGGTCCCATAGGGTTCCATTTGGAACGGAGCCACTGCCTGCTTTCTGTTTACCAGCTAAAGTATTTTTATACAACATTATTCTCCTCTCTTCTTTCAGTCTCTGGGCTCTTGTAGAAACGTGTTATTGTGCTGCCGTCATTACAGCTGAATGGTCCGATCTATATAACTCATCACCTCACAACAAGTCATCAGAAGAATGTTCTCTGTCCCCCCCCATATAAGACATGGGGGGTAGGCAGGGCTAATTATAGGCTAATGCCACTGACTGTAATATAACAGTACAGTTACTATAGGTTACATGATGTTTCCCCCGTTGTAATGATAACAGTATAGTTACTATAGGTTACATGATGTTTCCCCCGTTGTAATGATAACAGTATAGTTACTATAGGTTACATGATGTTTCCCCCGTTGTAATGGTAACAGTATAGTTACTATAGGCTACATGATGTTTCCCCCGTTGTAATGATAACAGTATAGTTACTATAGGTTACATGATGTTTCCCCCGTTGTAATGGTAACAGTATAGTTACTATAGGTTACATGATGTTTCCCCCGTTGTAATGGTAACAGTATAGTTACTATAGGTTACATGATGTTTCCCCCGTTGTCATAACAACAGTATAGTTACTATAGGTTACATGATGTTTCCCCCGTTGTAATGATAACAGTATAGTTACTATAGGTTACATGATGTTCCCCCCGTTGTAATGGTAACAGTATAGTTACTATAGGTTACATGATGTTTCCCCCGTTGTAATGATAACAGTATAGTTACTATAGGCTACATGATGTTTCCCCCGTTGTAATGGTAACAGTATAGTTACTATAGGTTACATGATGTTTCCCCCGTTGTAATGGTAACAGTATAGTTACTATAGGCTACATGATGTTTCCCCCGTTGTCATAACAACAGTATAGTTACTATAGGTTACATGATGTTTCCCCCGTTGTAATGGTAACAGTAGTTACTATAGGTTACATGATGTTCCCCCCGTTGTAATGGTAACAGTATAGTTACTATAGGCTACATGATGTTTCCCCCGTTGTAATGGTAACAGTATAGTTACTATAGGCTACATGATGTTTCCCCCGTTGTAATGATAACAGTATAGTTACTATAGGTTACATGATGTTTCCCCCGTTGTAATGGTAACAGTATAGTTACTATAGGTTACATGATGTTTCCCCCGTTGTAATGGTAACAGTATAGTTACTATAGGTTACATGATGTTTCCCCCGTTGTCATAACAACAGTATAGTTACTATAGGTTACATGATGTTTCCCCCGTTGTAATGATAACAGTATAGTTACTATAGGTTACATGATGTTCCCCCCGTTGTAATGGTAACAGTATAGTTACTATAGGTTACATGATGTTTCCCCCGTTGTAATGGTAACAGTAGTTACTATAGGTTACATGATGTTTCCCCCGTTGTAATGATAACAGTATAGTTACTATAGGTTACATGATGTTTCCCCCGTTGTAATGATAACAGTATAGTTACTATAGGCTACATGATGTTTCCCCCGTTGTAATGGTAACAGTATAGTTACTATAGGTTACATGATGTTTCCCCCGTTGTAATGGTAACAGTATAGTTACTATAGGCTACATGATGTTTCCCCCGTTGTCATAACAACAGTATAGTTACTATAGGTTACATGATGTTTCCCCCGTTGTAATGGTAACAGTAGTTACTATAGGTTACATGATGTTCCCCCCGTTGTAATGGTAACAGTATAGTTACTATAGGCTACATGATGTTTCCCCCGTTGTAATGGTAACAGTATAGTTACTATAGGTTACATGATGTTTCCCCCGTTTTAATGGTAACAGTATAGTTACTATAGGCTACATGATGTTTCCCCCGTTGTAATGGTAACAGTATAGTTACTATAGGCTACATGATGTTTCCCCCGTTGTAATGATAACAGTATAGTTACTATAGGTTACATGATGTTTCCCCCGTTGTAATGATAACAGTATAGTTACTATAGGTTACATGATGTTTCCCCCGTTGTAATGATAACAGTATAGTTACTATAGGCTACATGATGTTTCCCCCGTTGTAATGAAAACAGTATAGTTACTATAGGATACATGATGTTTCCCCCGTTGTAATGGTAACAGTATAGTTACTATAGGTTACATGATGTTTCCCCCGTTGTAATGGTAACAGTATAGTTACTATAGGTTACATGATGTTTCCCCCGTTGTAATGGTAACAGTATAGTTACTATAGGTTACATGATGTTTCCCCCGTTGTAATGGTAACAGTAGTTACTATAGGTTACATGATGTTTCCCCCGTTGTCATAACAACAGTATAGTTACTATAGGTTACATGATGTTTCCCCCGTTGTAATGGTAACAGTATAGTTACTATAGGTTACATGATGTTTCCCCCGTTGTAATGGTAACAGTATAGTTACTATAGGATACATGATGTTTCCCCCGTTGTAATGGTAACAGTATAGTTACTATAGGTTACATGATGTTTCCCCCGTTGTCATAACAACAGTATAGTTACTATAGGTTACATGATGTTTTCCCCGTTGTCATAACAACAGTATAGTTACTATAGGCTACATGATGTTTCCCCCGTTGTCATGACAACAGTACAGGCATCATCAACTAGATTCAGCCGCAGGACGGTTTGTTTTCTTCAGCGGATGGTCAGGGGGCCGGAACATATTCAGATAATTTGTCGACTGTAAATTGACTTTAAGAAGCCAGAACAGATATAATATTTGACTAAAACATTATCATTTCAAGCCTTGCTTCCATTTTTATAAGATCTCATCTCGATTATACGAGGGAATACTTGGGAACAGATTTCCTAAATTAAAATGTAGCTGATTTCCTGTTGTTTTTAGTTTTATGTCGAACAATGACAATTCTAAACTTGGTGGGCCAAATAAAATGAACCCTGTGGGTCGTCCCTTGGGGAACCCTGCTATGGTTTCTCTCTGCATGTTTATCAGTTCAGTGTTTTAGCTGTTTTTCCTGCAGTTAAATGAAGTCAACAATGAAGAGGTCATGAGTAATATCATGTCTCTTGAACGTTGGGGCAAAATGAAGCTTTACGCTGGGGCAAAATGTAGCTTTACGCTGGGGCAAAATGTAGATTTACATTGGGGCAAAATGTAGATTTACGCTGGGGCAAAATGTAGATTTACGCTGGGGCAAAATGTAGATTTACGCTGGGGCAAAATGTAGATTTACATTGGGGCAAAATGTAGATTTACGCTGGGGCAAAATGTAGCTTTACGCTGGGGCAAAATGTAGATTTACGTTGGGGCAAAATGTAGATTTACGTTGGGGCAAAATGTAGCTTTACGCTGGGGCAAAATGTAGATTTACGTTGGGGCAAAATGTAGATTTACGCTGGGGCAAAATGTAGATTTACGCTGGGGCAAAATGTAGCTTTACGTTGGGGCAAAATGTAGATTTACGCTGGGGCAAAATTTAGATTTACGCTGGGGCAAAATGTAGATTTACGCCTAAATAGACATACCCAAAGTAATCCTTTGTCATGAGATTGCCTTAAACAATAACTAGTAATGCTGCATAATTCTAGAATGTTCTGAAACTCACCTTTTTCTGGTCAATTTGTTTAATACGTTACTGAGATTAACTCAATCATGTCTCTGAGATGAACTCAAAATATAAACAATACCATAGGTTGAAATGACGGAAATGCTTTGTACATATAAATGATAAATGTCTTACTATGAGATTCCACCTTAAATGTAAAATAAATATGGCAACAGAGCACGGTAGCAGGACATCTCCAGGATGTGAAATCTGTTGCTGATCCGTCTGGAGCTTCCCATGAAGCCTTGAGGCCCAGTCAGTCTGAGCACAGAGCAGGGACTGTTGAGTCTTCAGTCTTCACCCTGCAGCTGCTGTGTGACGGCTCAGAGGAGGGAGAACCACTTCAGTGTTTTAGTATTGTTGTTTAACATTCGTGCTTTTATAATCGCCTTGCTTTTCAACACACCCCTCTCTCTTGCTGAGCCCTCTCTGGTTTACCCAGCGCCTGTCTTACACACACACACACACACCCTGGCACCGATGGTTCATAAAACACTCTCTCTGGTTGGCTCTCAGGCTGCTGCTGGCCAGACACTTCTGTGTGAGTGAGTGAAAGTGCTTCTCTTCACTCCACAGTAATGATTGATGACAGACGGACGGGAGGTGTGTTTTGAAGGTAATAATGAAAGACATCAGTGAAAACTACTTGTTTTGGCACTGTGAGTAATGGATGGCAGAGGCAGTCTGGTACAGGAGCTACGGTGGCCCATGTGGAACAAATGGAGAGATTGGAGCCAGTGGACTGGCTCTGAAATCATCTGTTATAATGAGCTAGCCTACGGAGCTTGGCTGTGTCCCAGAGTAGCGCTGTTAGGTGTGTGTCTCAGGCTTTGTGGCCTGGTCCAGTGTGTTAGGCAGACTAGACTAGACTGGCTGTGGAGGAAGTAGTGTCAGTAATAACCAGGTAGCTTAGTGTAGTCAGTAGCTGTGTTCCAGTGACTCGGCATAGTCTGTGGAGTCATCTACTGTAGCAGTCATAGTGTCTCACAGAATCCCAGGATAAGTTGGCGTCAGACACCACCCTTGCATTTACATTAGACTCTAGTCTTATCTGCCTGTTAGGGAGGGAGAGCTGCACATCATTTACATTAGACTCTAGTCTTATCTGCCTGTTAGGGAGGGAGAGCTGCACTTCATTTACATTAGACTCTAGTCTTATCTGCCTGTTAGGGAGGGAGAGCTGCACATCATTTACATTAGACTCTAGTCTTATCTGCCTGTTAGGGAGGGAGAGCTGCACCTCATTTACATTAGACTCTAGTCTTATCTGCCTGTTAGGGAGGGAGAGCTGCACATCATTTACATTAGACTCTAGTCTTATCTGTCTGTTAGGGAGGGAGAGCTGCACATCATTTATATTAGACTCTAGTCTTATCTGCCTGTTAGGGAGGGAGAGCTGCACATCATTTACATTAGACTCTAGTGTAAGAGGTTAGTGGAGGTCATTGGTACATATAGGTAGGGGTAAAGTGACTATGCATAGATAATAAACTGAGAGTTGGCCCAGTGATGTACTGGACTCACTACCCTCTGTAGGTTCTTACGGTTGGATGCCAAGCAGTTTCCCAACCAGGCGGCGATGCAGCCGGTCAGGAAGGAGATGATAAATGATTATGATGTTCTGTTCCATTTAAAACTACAGCAACGTGACATACAGTAGAAGCCATTTGGATGTATATGCATTACCTTCCTGGCTGGTACAGTGTTTATTCTTCCCCCTCAGGAGATGTTGATCTGAGTCCTAGACTAGTAATTGTGTTTACAGTAGGATTCCCATGTCCTGTTCTCACATTGGTTTTATAAGACCTGTTAATGGCAACATATGTAGAGGTGAACCTCCTGTTTCCTCTCGCTGTCTCCCCTCTCTCTCCCTCCTCTCCCTTGCTGTCTCTCCCCTCTCCCTTGCTCTCTCTCCCCTCTCCCTTGCTGTCTCTTCCCTCTCCTTTGCTGTCTCCCCTCTCTCTCCCCCCTCTCCCTTGCTGTCTCCCCTCTCTCCCCTCTCCCTTGCTGTCTCCCCTCTCCCTTGCTGTCTCCCCTCTCCCTTGCTGTCTCCCCCTCTCCCTCGCTGTCTCCCCCTCTCCCTTGCTGTGTCCCCTTCTCCCTTGCTGTCTCCCCTCTCCCTTGCTGTCTCCCCCTCTCCCTCGCTGTCTCCCCCTCTCCCTTGCTGTCTCCCCTCTCCCTTGCTGTGTCCCCTTCTCCCTTGCTGTCTCCCCCTCTCCCTTGCTGTCTCCCCCTCTCCCTTGCTGTGTCCCCTTCTCCCTTGCTGTGTCCCCTTCTCCCTTGCTGTCTCCCCTCTCCCTCGCTGTCTCCCCTTCTCCCTCGCTGTCTCCCCCTCTCCCTTGCTGTGTCCCCTTCTCCCTTGCTGTCTCCCCCTCTCCCTTGCTGTGTCCCCTTCTCCCTTGCTGTCTCCCCTTCTCCCTCGCTGTCTCCCCTTCTCCCTCGCTGTCTCCCCTCTCCCTCGCTGTCTCCCCTTCTCCCTCGCTGTCTCCCCTCTCCCTCGCTGTCTCCCCTCTCCCTCGCTGTCTCCCCTTCTCCCTCGCTGTCTCCCCCTCTCCCTCGCTCTATTTGTCTTTTCTGTGAGTAGCTGCTCTTGTCCAGGTTGTTGTTGCTGTAGATGTATATCCTGGCCTATAAACCATGTAAACCATGGGCCTGTAAACCATGGGCCTGTAAACCATGGGCCTGTAAACCATGTAACCATGGGCCTGTAAACCATGGGCCTGTAAACCATGTAAACCATGGGCCTGTAAACCATGGGCCTGTAAACCATGGGCCTGTAAACCATGTAAACCATGGGCCTGTAAACCATGTAAACCATGGGCCTGTAAACCATGGGCCTGTAAACCATGGGCCTGTAAACCATGGGCCTGTAAACCACGGGCCTGTAAACCATGGGCCTGTAAACCATGGGCCTGTAAACCATGTAAACCATGGGCCTGTAAACCATGTAAACCATGGGCCTGTAAACCATGTAAACCATGGGCCTGTAAACCATGGGCCTGTAAACCATGTAAACCATGGGCCTGTAAACCATGGGCCTGTAAACCATGGGCCTGTAAACCATGGGCCTGTAAACCATGTAACCATGGGCCTGTAAACCATGGGCCTGTAAACCATGTAAACCATGGGCCTGTAAACCTAGGGCCTGTAACCATGTAACCATGGGCCTGTAAACCATGGGCCTCTGTAAACCACGGGCCTGTAAACCATGGGCCTGTAAACCACTGTAAACCATGGGCCTGTAAACCATGTAAACCATGTAAACCATGGCCTGTAAACCATGTAAACCATGTAAACCATGGGCCTGTAAACCATGGGCCTGTAAACCATGGGCCTGTAAACCACTGTAAACCATGTAAACCATGGGCCTGTAAACCATGGGTCTGTAAACCACTGTAAACCACTGTAAACCATGGGCCTGTAAACCATGGGTCTGTAAACCACTGTAAACCACTGTAAACCATGGGCCTGTAAACCACTGTAAACCGTGGGCCTGTAAACCACTGTAAACCGTGGGCCTGTAAACCACTGTAAACCGTGGGCCTGTAAACCACTGTAAACCGTGGGCCTGTAAACCACTGTAAACCACTGTAAACCACTGTAAACCGTGGGCCTGTAAACCACTGTAAACCGTGGGCCTGTAAACCACTGTAAACCACGGGCCTGTAAACCACTGTAAACCACGGGCCTGTAAACCACTGTAAACCGTGGGCTTGTAATCCATGGGCTTGTAATCCATGGGCCTGTAAACCACTGTAAACCGTGGGCTTGTAATCCATGGGCCTGTAATCCATGGGCCTGTAAACCATGGGCCTGTAAACCACGGGCCTGTAATCCATGGGCCTGTAATCCATGGGCCTGTAAACCATGGGCCTGTAATCCATGGGCCTGTAAACCGTGGGCCTGTAAACCATGGGCCTGTAAACCGTGGGCCTGTAAACCATGGGCCTGTAAACCACGGGTCTGTTCATGAAGAAATGTGATGTATGAGTAATAAACACGGCTGACCTAGAGGGTCGCCAGTCTGGACCGCTGCTGCTAATGCTGCACTTTTCCCTCCTGTGAAGTGAGCTGGGTAACCCAAATGGCACCCTTATTCCCTATTTAGTGCACTACTTTTGACCGGAGCCCTGTGGGGTTCCTCTAAAGTAGTGCAGTATTTTGGGAATAGGGTGCCATTTGTGCCGCAGTAGACTGGTTCTGTCTGGGTCTGAGGCCAGAGAATGGAGCTCTGTTCCTTTTCCTGGGCAGAGTCTGAGCTGAACCACGTCAGGCTGTTAGGCTGTAAGACACCGCTATTTAGATGGAGATAGAGAGGCTTTATCAGACCGTTGTCTGGGCCTGGGGAGTGAGGGAGTGTGTGGAAGGGTTAGTGTGTGACTGAGGGAGAGAGAGTGTGTTGTTGGTACTGAACAGGCCTGATGCCAGTAGTGTTTAGTGAGGCTGCGTTGACGGTTACCAGTGGAACAGCCTCCTGAGGATCAGATTTCAAAAATAAAAATAACAAAAAGCTCTCTCCCTTTTCTCCCCTCCCCTCTCCCTCCTTCCCTCCCTCCTTCCCTTCCTTCCCTCTCTCCTTCCCTCTCTCCTTCCCTCTCTCCTTCCCTTCCTTCCCTCTCTCCTTCCCTTCCTTCCCTCCCTCCTTCCCTTCCTTCCCTCTCTCCTTCCCTTCCTTCCCTCCCTCCTTCCCTTCCTTCCCTCTCTCCTTCCCTCTCTCCTTCCCTTCCTTCCCTCTCTCCTTCCCTTCCTTCCCTCTCTCCTTCCCATCTCTCGCTTCCTCTCTTCCATCCCTCTCTCCTTCCCTCTTGCTCTCTCCTTCCCTCTTGCTCTCATTCTCTCTCCTTCTCTCTGTCTCCTTCCCTCTCTCATTCCCTTCCTTCCCTCCCTCTCTCCTTCCCTCTCTCATTCTCTCTCCTTCTCTCTGTTTCCTTCCTTCTTGCTCCCTCTTTCTCTTGCTCCGTCCGCTCTCACTTTTCTTCCTTCTCTTCATTCCTTCTGTCTCCTTCCTTGCTCTCCCGCTTCCCCCCCTGGCTCTCTCCTTTCCTCACTCGGTTGCACGCTCCCTCCTTTCCCGGCTCTCTTGTTTTCTCTCTCTCTCTCTCTCTCGTTAGCCCTACAGATTGGTGAGAACTCCCCCCCCCATTCCTACGTGACTGTGAATTCCTCCCTGTGTTTATGCTCATAGCTCCATGTTGTATTGTCTTCAGTAGAGGCTGGAGGTATAAGTCATGAATGTATCCCTGCTATGTGCCGTGTCCTGCTTCGAAGCCAGTAGTCTTAAATACAGTTTCTTTGTATTCCGGTATTTACTCTCCAACTGCTCTGGGTGTTTCTGCGTTCTTCCACCCTCAATAACAAGGTACCACAATGTTGTTGGATGTTATTATAGAAAGGAAATAAAATATCATCCAGTTATTTAATTTGATTGGCCCTGGTACGGTTCCATGGGAAGCTTTTTAACCAGTACATCTGTTGTTATAGTGGGCTTTATTAAGAGGATAACACACATTTCAATGACCCTTTCTGAAACTACAATGGGCTTTTAAAAAGAAACATAAATAAATGGCCTTGTAAAATATAAGAGTTTGTCCTTAGTAACTGGCTGACTATGTCACTGGTTCAAGGTAAAGATAGTTTACCTTGAATTAGTCGGCTGTCGTGTCTTTGGCTATGCCGGATTAAGTGATATGACATGCTATAAAATTATTTCTCTGTAATTAATATTACCTGATTAAGCTAATCATGTAAATGTAATTAACTAGAAAGTCGGGGCACCACGGAAGAACGTTTATAGAGCCGTTATCTTCCGAATAAACTCTTAAAATACTTAGTAATATTTTACATCGATAGCAGTCAATATTAACCCGTATGTTGTTTCAGTCTCATCATGAAAGTTGTAAATTCTTGGCTATCTTCACGAACCCTGGCTAACAAGTTGAATCAGCAATTACAAAATGTGGTTTAATTATTTATTTACTAAATACCTAAATAATCACACAGAATGTATCATACATTGATTACTAATGATGTCATAAAGGAAAACGTCCCTAGTGGACAGAACAGATATGACAGCTGGTTCCACAAAGAAAGGGGGGGGGGTTGGGATTTGAATGAAAGAGCGGGAAGACTGAGGAACAAAGGGAGAAGCTATGTCTCTATCGGGCCGTAGGCAGCTACTCTATCGTAAATACAGAATCTTATGCATTCTAAATAACCGGCCCATTTGGAATAAGAAAATGCAATAAATATTTACTCTGAGCTGCGCTTCGATCGGTTGGTCGTAGACGGGAGGCCGGGTTGTCCTTTTGAAGAATGTCTGGTGGTAGAATGGATACTTGGTAGTACGTCGTCGTGTGGTAGAACAAATACTCTGTCCGTCCTCTCACGTCTACAGTTGCTGCGCTAACGCAACGGCTAGGAGGTATCACTTCTTTAGTGAATAAGAGTTCAAAGTTCATACCAAGCTGCCGTACTTTTAGCTCATGCTATATTCTGGCTGATATAGTCGAAATTCATCTTTTGCGGCGTGTTGACCGTCATCTTCACGTTGAAATTCGATGCTAATTTTGTTAGGTTATTATCTGAGCCCTTTTAACGTAGGACCGTCGTCCTCACATCCTTGGAACAGGAAGTTACATTTTCGTAAAGGGGCTTATATAGGGTTGGGAGAGAGGTCCGTGTTTCATAGTTTACAACCCATGTCTGTTCACTTGGGCCTCTGAGTGAGCAGAATGGTGATCTTCTGACAAACCGTTCTCTCATTAATAAGAAGCTCAAATTACATTTCATCTTTTCACAAATAGTTTCATATTTAAACATTTAAATTGCACAACAATTCCATGTGAATCTGATAACCAGAATGTGTCGACTTTCCCAGGTACAGTTTATGTCGTCCTGTCGTCAGTCATAACGTCTCAGACGCCAACTGATCTGACATCGTATTCATTAAATACCAACGCATATTTTCAACTGGTTGGATTCCCGAAATATGTTTCCGTTCCCCCCACCTTTTGATGTCACCAGACTCTCCATGTTAACAAAGGGATTTTCAATAGTCACATCGGTAGAGAGAGGAAAAAGGAGAAAGGTATTTATGGGGGTCATATACCCTCCCCCATCAGGCCAACGTCATGACACGGCTATATGACATCATCATACACACCAGAGCAACTTCATGCTTATAATCAACAACAGAATTAAAATCTGCCAAAACCGTCACTATTCTCACTTCCCTAATATTGTCCCCTCTGAACAAAGGCAGACAGGCTTAGTCGGAGCATCTCACACCTCAAACTCTAGAAAGACACATGAGTTATGTCCTGAAACTACGCCTGCAGTACATTTTAGTCATCGTTTTTAATATCTTTTACTTCCTTGTTTTGTACACCCGCTTCAAACACCTGAAAAATACTATTTTTGCTTATGGAAAATATATTTCAGTGCACTTTAAGATGGTACAATGCGTCTCTACACACTATACTTGCTTGTTTTGTCACAGAAACTGAAATTAGGCGAACCATTAGACTTTTAGCAAATGGCAGAGCCATTTCCTGCATAAATGTAGATGATATCATCAGATAGTTGACTTGCTTACAGATCACAGTACATCCAGAACATGCCTCAAACTACAGCGGCATTTAGTTCAGCCTGAGGGATTTGACTCTGACACCTAATGACATAATTAAACAGTGGCACCGAGTTCCAGGAAACAAACCTAATATTGAACAACTATATTATTTATTGATTTTACAACAGACTACACCAGATCAAATGGCACCCTACTGTTCCTTATGGGATATGGTCAAAAGTAGTGCACTATATAGGGAATAGGGTGCCATTTGGGATGCACCCTGGGTTATTTATGTGCCTGGAAACGGTGTTAGGCCTATGTGTAAGCGCTGTCTCTGTGACAGATGATCGTTAGCTTGGTGTCTCCCTTCTCGAGACTCATTTGGTGTAGCTAGCCTAGCTAACCTAGTGGCCTGGTCTGCCTATGATTTAAGGTGAGGAGTGGTCCTTATGGAATATCTGGGTCACAATGATAGAGGGGTTGTCATGGTGATAGAGGGGTTGTCATGGTGATAGAGGGGTTGTTATTGTTGTTTTTTTACTCAGGAGGAAAACCCCGTAGGTGGAGGGGAGATGGGCCACAGCTGAGGCTACTCCCAGCCTGCAGCTGCTGTGTGTGTGTGTGTGTGTGTGTGTGTGTGTGTGTGTGTGTGTGTGTGTGTGTGTGTGGGGGGGGAGGGGGGGGGGCTCCTAGGTAGAGGGAGTTAACCTCTACAGAGATCTATAGGTGTTGTGGATCAGGGACCTTTTGTTTGTGTGTTTGTCTCTCTGTATTGAAGGAACACGTCCCACGGGCCGGGTTGTTTTGCAGGGCTCAGGTTGTGTTGATGCCCAGCTTAATGTGCAGCTGGCATGGTTGTGAAGGGCTGACTGTGCCAACCCTCGTCTGGGTTGCTCCCTACCCCTCGCCACGACAGAACGCTTTGATCTGCCTGTCCAAGAAGAGTCTGTCTGTCTTTCTGTCTGTCCTAGAAAAATACAGTTTTACTTAAGGTTTCAGACTTGTGAAATGAATCCTGCTTATCTTCCCCAGATTATATTGTTGATTGCAAATTGGTAGACAGAAATCTCCATCAGTTACTGAATAGGCCTGTACGTAAGATGAGAGAGAGAGAGCTGATATTTATCTGACAGTTCACAAAGTGGTTATGGATGAAGTCCGTCATAATAATCAAATAACGGTCATAACCATATAAAATATAGATATTAAAATAATGTGTGGTGGTCCGTTTCTGTGATAACATGGACTCTTAACAAACGTGATGCAACTTTGTTGCCCCTTGCTGAAACAAACAAGGTGTTTTAGCAAATGAGGAATAGAACAGGCTTGGCACCTCTCACCCTGGTCATTTGCCTGGTAAACTCATGGTTACACTCACAATGGCTGCCTGGTATTGTGAACTCATGGTTACACTCACAACGGCTGCCTGGTATTGTGAACTCATGGTTACACTCACAATGGCTGCCTGGTATTGTGAACTCATGGTTACACTCACAATGGCTGCCTGGTATTGTGAACTCATGGTTACACTCACAATGGCTGCCTGGTATTGTGAACTCATGGTTACACTCACAACGGCTGCCTGGTATTGTGAACTCATGGTTACACTCACAATGGCTGCCTGGTATTGTGAACTCATGGTTACACTCACAATGGCTGCCTGGTATTGTGATGTAATCATTTCCATGGTGATGTAGAATGATCATTGAAATGATAAGTGATGTTGCTCAGGCAATGGAATGTTTGTTGTTGTCGTTGTTATGTCAGTTGAGTTGAATCATCAAATCACAGCCCATTGGGTACACCTGCTTTTACTTCCTGTTTTGCGCCTATGGGTACACTCGTAATGGCCGCCGGTCTACCCATAATGCCATCGATGGCTTGAATGTGGGACGCCTGTTCTACGGCAGCACATGCAGTCAGGAGCGGAGGAAAGAAGAAAAGGTTTTTATTTTGTTATTCCAGCGGTTATTAGGGAGACTGCTGTGATTTATCTGGCCAATTACTGTCATGCAAAGTTCCATGATTGTCATAGCTCTAGGTCTGGTCTGTTTTATTATGCTGTATATCTTTCATGACACTCGTTTGCAACAACACCTTCCTACAACAAGTGACAACTTTGTTTCATCACGTCACTGAAAAGCGACACTGTTACCGTGGAAACGGTCTCAACTTGCACGTCTGTCAGCTGTTTTTAAAACACAACATCCTAAAACGAGCTGATTTTATCTGGTCTCATGTCGGCTGTTGTATCTGAACTGGGCTTTAGGCCACACACACTATCAGCTTGTCCAGAATAGACTGTGTGTTTTTATATTGTCCAGATGAAATGGTTGATTATTCTATGTAAACATGTCTCTTTCTCAGTGGACTGGTAGTAGTTAGAAGCTTGATATGGAGCTCGAGGTTAATAGCTCAGACGGACCGGGAGGATTGTCAAACGTTTCCCTGCCAACTGGAAACGCCCCGTTACGGTTAAAGGATCCGTTGTGAGACAAACGCCACAAACTTTGACATTTTTTCTAACTTTGCGTCGTCTTCAGTTCAGCCGGAGTCTTTCGTAAGAACAGGAAGTTACCAAACCACAGAAGATCAAAATAAAGGGTTTTTGAAAAACCTTGAAGTCGTCAGCCACTCAGCCTTGTTGAAACCCTCCAAACCAGAAGGTGGCAGTAGCGTTGATTGGCAGTGCCTGTCCGTGAGCGTTGCTTATGGTCCGAGAGGACGAGAACCTCCATCTGACCACTTATTTTTCCAGAAACCAAATGTAAGACTTCCAGGCAGTGAAACAACAGTATCTTCCAGGAGTCACAGACGGCACGTTTCCACTTCCCACCAAGACAAACAAAACACAAATCAACTCTTGACTTTCTTTCCATAATAAGTGATTTATTTAACACCATTTCTGGTCCCCCTTTTTACCAGAACTGTTTATTTTTTATACTCCAGGGTTCTTTTACAAGGTTTTAGCATAGCGAGATATCTCTAAAGGTCAAATAAAAATACATCTCTTCCTGTTTAGGTTGGTTTAATGGCTAAGTAGTTAATTCACCTTAATGTCCTCAGCTGGCAGAGTGCTGCGTGTTTTAAGTCTTGTGTTCAGCAGTACTGTGTTTTACTGCTTCAGGAGGAGTCATGGGGTAAGTTCTCACAGTAAACAATCTGTTAAAAGGATGGAACAGTCATCTAAGGTGACGAACACAACGAGATGTTCACACACACACACACACACACGTTCACACACACACACACACACACACACACACACACCACACACACACACACACACACACACACACACACACACACACACCCACACACACCACACACCCACACACCACACACACACACACACACCACACAGACACACACACACACACACACACACACACACACACAGACACAGACACAGACACACACCACACACCACACACACACACCACACACCACACACACACACAGTATGGAGATGCGTCAAACTAATCTCGCATTCGATTTAGTGTCGTGAGTCATATCTTTATCTCCCCCAAGGTTTTGCGGATGTTAGGTGATTTAGAATTGATCATGTTTGTTCCTGTTGTGTTTTTGTTAAACGCTACATTTCTCACACCAGTGGGCCTCATCACACCACGCTAGGTTAGCCGGAGGACTTCCTTCGTGACTCTGATAATGTCTTCTGTTTTTAATTTTTCTCCTTTTTCTGTTTTACTGTAAATTAGTTCTGGTTTTACTTCTGTCAACAACAATTACTGAACCACTTCCTTTATAGCAACATGGGTTCTGTAGCCTTTAACACTGTGGGTGTGTTCCTAATGGGATCCTGTTATATAGCTTTAACACTGGGGTGTGTTCCTAATGGGATCCTGTGATATAGGCTTAACACTGTGGGTGTGTTCCTAATGGGATCCTGTTATATAGGCTTTAACACTGTGGGTGTGATCCTAATGCCATCCTGTTATATAGGCTTAACACTGTGGGTGTGTTCCGAATGGGATCCTGTTATATAGGCTTTAACACTGTGGGTGTGTTCCTAATGGGATCCTGTTATATAGCTTTAACACTGTGGGTGTGTTCCTAATGCCATCCTGTTATATAGGCTTAACACTGTGGGTGGTGTTCCTAATGGGATCCTGTTATATAGGCTTTAACACTGTGGGTGTGTTCCTAATGCCATCCTGTTATATAGGCTTTAACACTGTGGGTGTGTTCCTAATGGGATCCTGTTATATAGGCTTTAACACTGTGGGTGTGTTCCTAATGCCATCCTGTTATATAGGCTTTAACACTGTGGGTGTGTTCCTAATGCCATCCTGTTATATAGGCTTTAACACTGTGGGTGTGTTCCTAATGGGATCCTGTTATATAGGCTTTAACACTGTGGGTGTGTTCCTAATGGGATCCTGTTATATAGGCTTTAACACTGTAGGTTGTGTTCCTAATGGGATCCTGTTATATAGGCTTTAACACTGTGGGTGTGTTCCTAATGGGATCCTGTTATATAGGCTTTAACACTGTGGGTGTGTTCTAATGGTATCCTGTTATATAGGCTTTAACACTGTGGGTGTGTTCCTAATGGGATCCTGTTATATAGGCTTTAACACTGTGGGTGTGTTCCTAATGCCATCCTGTTATATAGGCTTTAACACTGTGGGTGTGTTCCTAATGGGATCCTGTTATATAGGCTTTAACACTGTGGGTGTGTTCCTAATGCCATCCTGTTATATAGGCTTTAACACTGTGGGTGTGTTCCTAATGCCATCCTGTTATATAGGCTTAACACTGTGGGTGTGTTCCTAATGCCATCCTGTTATATAGGCCTTTAACACTGTGGGTGTGTTCCTAATGGGATCCTGTTATATAGGCTTTAACACTGTGGGTGTGTTCCTAATGGGATCCTGTTATATAGGCTTTAACACTGTGGTGTGTTCCTAATGGGATCCTGTTATATAGGCTTTAACACTGTGGGTGTGTTCCTAATGCCATCCTGTTATATAGGCTTTAACACTGTGGGTGTGATCCTAATGCCATCCTGTTATATAGGCTTTAACACTGTGGGTGTGTTCCTAATGGGATCCTGTTATATAGGCTTTAACACTGTGGGTGTGTTCCTAATGGGATCCTGTTATATAGGCTTTAACACTGTGGGTGTGTTCCTAATGCCATCCTGTTAATATAGGCTTTAACACTGTGGGTGTGTTCCTAATGCCATCTGTTATATAGGCTTTAACACTGTGGGTGTGTTTCCTAATGGGATCCTGTTATATAGGCTTTACACTGTGGGTGTGTTCCTAATTCCATCCTGTTATATAGGCTTTAACACTGTGGGTGTGTCCTAATGGGATCCTGTTATATAGGCTTAACCTGTGGGTGTGTTCCTAATGCCATCCTGTTATATAGGCTTTAACACTGTGGGTGTGTTCCTAATGGTATCCTGTTATATAGGCTTTAACACTGGGGTGTGTTCCTAATCCATCCTGTTATATAGGCTTTAACACGGTGGGTGGTTCTAATGGGATCCTGTTATGATAGGCTGTAACACTGTGGGTGTGTTCCTAATGGGATCCTGTTATATAGGCTTTAACACTGTGGGTGTGTTCCTATGGTATCCTGTTATATAGGCTTAACACTGTGGGTGTGTTCCTAATGGTATCCTGTTATATAGGCTTTAACACTGTGGGTGTGTTCCTAATGCCATCCTGTTATATAGGCTTTAACACTGTGGGTGTGTTCCTAATGGGATCCTGTTATATAGGCTTAACACTGTGGGTGTGTTCCTAATGGTATCCTGTTATATAGGCTTTAACACTGTGGGTGTGTTCCTAATGGGATCATGTTATATAGGCTTTAACACTGTGGGTGTGTTCCTAATGGGATCCTGTTATATAGGCTTTAACACTGTGGGTGTGTTCCTAATGGGATCCTGTTATATAGGCTTTAACACTGTGGGTGTGTTCCTAATGGGATCCTGTTATATAGGCTTTAACACTGTGGGTGTGTTCCTAATGGGATCCTGTTATATAGGCTTTAACACTGTGGGTGTGTTCCTAATGCCATCCTGTTATATAGGCTTTAACACTGTGGGTGTGTTCCTAATGCCATCCTGTTATATAGGCTTTAACACTGTGGGTGTGTTCCTAATGGGATCCTGTTATATAGGCTTTAACACTGTGGGTGTGTTCCTAATGGGATCCTGTTATATAGGCTTTAACACTGTGGGTGTGTTCCTAATGCCATCCTGTTATATAGGCTTTAACACTGTGGGTGTGTTATTAGGCTTTAACACTGTGGGTGTGTTATTAGGATTTAACACTGTGGGTGTGTTATTAGGCTTTAACACTGTGGGTGTGTTCCTAATGGGATCCTGTTATATATTTACAGGGTTTGCGTGAACACAGACGTCAGTGTTTTTTCACACAGAATAAATATTTTGCTTCTTGTTGTAATTTGTGATTTATTCACGGCTTCAGTCACTGTTCGCGCCAAATCATGAATGTAAAAGGCCAAATATTTTATTTCGATGATAACATGAGAAATCAGAGAGCCACGCATCGTTTTTGCAAAAAAATACATTTTTGTTCGCCAAATAGTTTTGCACACAAATATTTCCTTCTTCCGTCGAATGTTTTCCATTAATTTCATTTGAATGCAAAAACTATTTGTACGTCCCTGATTCTCTACTGAACCAACAAACACAGATTTTCAACATTAAAAACGTGTGAAATGGTTTAAAACACAGAGTTTATTTTGGGTGGGTTTTCTAAAAAAATGCAGATATAGTAAAGTTAATGCGACCCCTGATTTTAGTTACTACTGTTGACCAGGGCTCCGGTAAAACCTAGTTACTATCTAGGGACTAGGAGGACATATGGAATTGAATGGTGTCCTACATACCATCACGCTAACACACTGTAGCCTAGCCTCTGTCCTTGTTTACAATAGCTTGTCTCTCAGGATGTGATGAGGAAGGGAGGGGGGTGTCTTAAGGTGCCTGGCCTATCCCTGCCTCCTCTCTCTGGGTGTAGGCCTATCCCTGCCTCCTCTCTGGGTGTAGGCCTATCCCTGCCTCCTCTCTCTGGGTGTAGGCCTATCCCTGCCTCCTCTCTCTGGGTGTAGGCCTATACCTCCCTCCTCTCTCTGGGTGTAGGCCTATCCCTCCCTCCTCTCTCTGGGTGTAGGCCTATCCCTACCTCCTCTCTCTGGGTGTAGGCCTATCCCTGCCTCCTCTCTCTGGGTGTAGGCTTATCCCTGCCTCCTCTCTCTGGGTGTAGGCCTATCCCTGCCTCCTCTCCTCTCTCTGGGTGTAGGCCTATCCCTGCCTCCTCTCCTCTCTCTGGGTGTAGGCCTATCCCTGCCTCCTCTCTCTGGGTGTAGGCCTATCCCTGCCTCCTCTCTCTGGGTGTAGGCCTATCCCTACCTCCTCTCTCTGGGTGTAGGCCTATCCCTGCCTCCTCTCTCTGGGTGTAGGCCTATCCCTGCCTCTTCTCTCTGGGTGTAGGCCTATCCCTGCCTCCTCTCTCTGGGTGTAGGCCTATCCCTGCCTCCTCTCTCTGGGTGTAGGCTTATCCCTGCCTCCTCTCTCTGGGTGTAGGCCTATCCCTGCCACCTCTCTCTGGGTATAGGCCTATCCATGCCTCCTCTCTGGGTGTAGGCCTATCCCTGCCTCCTCTCTGGGTGTAGGCCTATCCCTTCCTCCTCTCTCTGGGTGTAGGCCTATCCCTGCCTCCTCTCTGGGTGTAGACCTATCCCTGCCTCCTCTCTCTGGGTGTAGGCCTATCCCTGCCTCCTCTCTCTGGGTGTAGGCCTATCCCTGCCTCCTCTCCTCTCTCTGGGTGTAGGCCTATCCCTGCCTCCTCTCTCTGGGTGTAGGCCTATCCCTGCCTCCTCTCTGGGTGTAGACCTATCCCTGCCTCCTCTCTCTGGGTGTAGACCTATCCCTGCCTCCTCTCTCTGGGTGTAGGCCTATCCCTGCCTCCTCTCTCTGGGTATAGACCTATCCCTGCCTCCTCTCTCTGGGTGTAGGCCTATCCCTGCCTCCTCTCTCTGGGTGTAGGCCTATCCCTGCCTCCTCTCTCTGGGTGTAGGCCTATCCCTGCCTCCTCTCTCTGGGTGTAGGCCTATCCCTGCCTCCTCTCTCTGGGTGTAGGCCTATCCCTGCCTCCTCTCTCTGGGTGTAGGCCTATCCCTGCCTCCTCTCTCTGGGTGTAGGCCTATCCCTCCCTCCTCTCCTCTCTCTGGGTATAGGCCTATCCCTGCCTCCTCTCCTCTCTCTGGGTGTAGGCCTATCCCTGCCTCCTCTCTGGGTATAGGCCTATCCCTGCCTCCTCTCTCTGGGTGTAGGCCTATCCCTGCCTCCTCTCTCTGGGTGTAGGCCTATCCCTGCCTCCTCTCTCTGGGTGTAGGCCTATCCCTGCCTCCTCTCTCTGGGTGTAGGCCTATCCCTCCCTCCTCTCCTCTCTCTGGGTATAGGCCTATCCCTCCCTCCTCTCCTCTCTCTGGGTATAGGCCTATCCCTGCCTCCTCTCCTCTCTCTGGGTGTAGGCCTATCCCTGCCTCCTCTCTCTGGGTTTAGGCCTATCCCTGCCTCCTCTCTCTGGGTGTAGGCCTATCCCTGCCTCCTCTCTCTGGGTGTAGGCCTATCCCTGCCTCCTCTCTCTGGGTGTAGGCCTTTGATATGTTGTTATCTGAGGCGAGGAAAAGCAAGAAGGGGGTGTCGGGATGGTTCCTGGGTTCTCCCTGCCTGCGACCTGTGTGGTGCGTGAGAGTCTGCCTCCCTTAGAGCCTCAGAGCCCGACGGGGGGGACGGACGGGGGGGGGGGGTGGTGGTGTGTGAGCAAGCAAGCGACACAGGGCCTGTGTTTGCTTCAGTGAGGCTGGGTAATGGATAGTAAGTGAAATATCTAGTTCAGCGGTGTGGGAGGATGCAGGAGGCTTGCACTGCGCCAGGCAGGCTGGTCTAGAATCATACTGTGTGTTTCTGTTTATTTATTACACAGTGTGACATATCTCCTGGCAGATAGCGTGGAGGCTGGGCTATGGAGGATAGGACTGCCACTATCCCCCTGAGGTCCAGCGGATCCTGGCATCGTATTCCACCTCCCCCTCGTTGCTCTGGTCAGGGAGGGGGAGGGGGAGGAGGGGCAGGAGGAGGAGGAGGAGGGGGAGGAGGAGGAGGAGGAGGGGACGAGGACGAGGAGGGGGAGGATGGGGAGGAGGAGGGGGGGGGGGAGGAGAAGGGGGAGGAGGGGGGGAGGGGGGGGGGGGGGGGAGGGGGGGGAGGGGGAGGATGGGGAGGGGGAGGAGGAGGACAGAATGAATTGCAGTAACTGGAGAAGTGCAGTATTAATGGGTGTGTTGAACGGGCTGTAGGGTTCTGGGTTGTTCAGCTTTGATTTGATCTAATACTGAACTTCTGTTGTCTTCCCTCCTCCTCTCTCTCTTCACTTACTCCCTCTCCTTCCATCTCTGTCTCGCTCCTTCTCTCTCTCTCCCGCTGTTTCTCTCTCTCTCTCCCGCTGTTTCTCTCTCTCTCCCTCTGTTTCTCTCTCCCTCTCTCCCTCCAGAGGACCCAGCAGAGGCTGATCTGTGGCTGCTCAACAGCTGCACTGTGAAAAACCCGGCCGAAGATCACTTCAGAAACTCCATCAAGTAAGGCCCTCCTCTTCCTCCCTCTCCTAGGCCCCCCTCCTCCTCTTCCTCCCTCTCCTAGTCCCCCCTCCTCTTCCTCCCTCTCCTAGGCCCCCCCTCCCTCCTCTTCCTCCCCCTCCTAGTCCCCCCTCCTCCTCTTCCTCCCTCTCCTAGGCCCCCCTCCTCCTCTTCCTCCCTCTCCTAGGCCCCCCTCCTCCTCTTCCTCCCTCTCCTAGGCCCCCCTCCTCCTCTTCCTCCCTCTCCTAGTCCCTCTTCTTCTTCTTGTCACTCGCGCACGTCCGTGGAGGCAGGGTTCACACGATACTGAACCCCTGAAAAATAAACCAGGTTGAGAACACTGGAGGCAGTAAAAACAGGATTTTAAGTCCTACATCTGTTCCACTGATATCTAGTTTTATTTTCTGTCACTCTCAAAACAACTGATCTCTCAGCTGCTGTAGAAACATGTTATTTTGTACCGTGATACCGTCTCCCCCCTACACACACACACACACACACACACACACACACACACACACACACACACACACACACACACACACACACACACACACAAGCCAGTGGTTTTTCAGGGTGAAATAGTGACTATAGGATGTTATGGAGGAGTTGGTGGAAGAGTCGTCTGTGACACGGACAGAACCTCTGAGGAATGACATTCATACACGGGCTTCAGATTCAGTCAGGCAGATAACATGCCACACACACACACACACACACACACACACACACACACACACACACACACACACACACAAAGGGACAATGACTGGCTGACTAGCCTGGCAGACGGACAGACACAGAGGCTGGCTGACTAGCCTGGCAGACGGACAGACACAGGGACAGAGGCTGGCTGACTAGCCTGGCAGACGGACAGGGACAGAGGCTGGCTGACTAGCCTGGCAGACGGACAGGGACAGAGGCTGGCTGACTAGCCTGGCAGACGGACAGGGACAGAGGCTGGCTGACTAGCCTGGCAGACGGACAGGGACCAGAGGCTGGCTGACTAGCCTGGCAGACGGACAGACACAGGGACAGAGGCTGGCTGACTAGCCTGGCAGACGGACAGACACAGGGACAGAGGCTGGCTGACTTGCCTGGCAGACGGACAGACACAGGGACAGAGTCTGGCTGACTAGCCTGGCAGACGGACAGACACAGGGACAGAGGCTGGCTGACTAGCCTGGCAGACGGACAGACACAGGGACAGAGGCTGGCTGACTAGCCTGGCAGACGGACAGACACAGGGACAGAGGCTGGCTGACTAGCCTGGCAGACGGACAGACACAGGGACAGAGGCTGGCTGACTAGCCTGGCAGACGGACAGACACAGGGACAGAGGCTGGCTGACTAGCCTGGCAGATGGACAGGGACAGAGGCTGGCTGACTAGTCTGGCAGACGGACAGACACAGGGACAGAGACTGGCCTCTCAAACATCCTCACTGACTGAACAGAGGCTGGCCTCTGACGTCCTCACTGACTGAACAGAGGCTGGTCTCTCAAATGTACTCACTGACTGAACAGAGTCTGGCCTCTCAGACGTCCTCACTGACTGAACAGAGCGGAGGCTGGCCTCTCTGACGTCCTCACTGACTGAACAGAGCGGAGGCTCGCCTCTCTGACGTCCTCACTGACTGAACAGAGCGGAGGCTGGCCTCTCTGACGTCCTCACTGACTGAACAGAGCGGAGGCTGGCCTCTCTGACGTCCTCACTGACTGAACAGAGCGGAGACTGGCCTCTCTGACGTCCTCACTGACTGAACAGAGCGGAGACTGGCCTCTGACGTACTCACTGACTAAACAGAGGCTGGCCTCTGACGTCCTCACTGACTGAACAGAGCGGAGCCTGGCCTCTCATATGATAATGCACAGACATCCAGTGAGTCAGTCCCAGTAAGTAGCCTCTCTGGCCTCAGCTGTTGGCTGCTATATTGAGTCTTATTCTCTGTTTGACCTTCTCTCCTGCTGAGAGCTCTTCGTTAGCCCACTTTAGGCCAAAGTGGTAATGACACAAATATATTGCCCAGTTTTTTTGTTGGCCATCTGAAATAGTGTATCTTGTCAGACTCAGCCATAATGAGGCCAACGGGACCAACAATAGATTACCACACCAGGGGCTAATGTAATATAATGTATCAATGATTCAGATGCTCTGGTCATTTCAGAGGTCCGGGCATCTTTTGTTCCAGCGCTAGCTGCAGTAGTGCTGGGCTTATTCACACTGCTAGGCCGCGCTGCTAATTACCAGGCTTATTCACACTGCTAGGCCGCTCTGCTAATTACCAGCCTTATTCCCACTGCTAGGCCGTGCTGCTAATTACCAGCCTTATTCCCACTGCTAGGCCGCGCTGCTAATTACCAGCCTTATTCCCACTGCTAGGCCGCGCTGCTAATTACCAGGCTTATTCACACTGCTAGGCCGCGCTGCTAATTACCAGCCTTATTCACACTGCTAGGCCGCGCTGCTAATTACCAGCCTTATTCACACTGCTAGGCCGCGCTGCTAATTACCTGCCTTATTCACACTGCTAGGCCGCGCTGCTAATTACCAGCCTTATTCACACTGCTAGGGCCGCGCTGCTATTACCAGCCTAATTCACACTGCTAGGCCGCGCTGCTAATTACCAGCCTTATTCACACTGCTAGGCCGCGCTGCTAATTACCAGCCTTATTCACACTGCTAGGCCGCGCTGCTAATTACCAGCCTTATTCACACTGCTAGGCCGCGCTGCTAATTACCAGCCTTATTCACACTGCTAGGCCGCGCTGCTAATTACCAGCCTTATTCACACTGCTAGGCCGCGCTGCTAATTACCAGCCTTATTCACACTGCTAGGCCGCGCTGCTAATTACCAGCCTTATTCCCACTGCTAGGCCGCGCTGCTAATTACCAGCCTTATTCCCACTGCTAGGCCGCGCTGCCTAATTACCAGCCTATTCACACTGCTAGGCCGCGCTGCTAATTACCAGCCTTATTCACACTGCTAGGGCCGCGCTGCTAATTACCAGGCTTATTCACACTGCTAGGCCGCGCTGCTAATTACCAGCCTTATTCACACTGCTAGGCCGCGCTGCTAATTACCAGCCTTATTCCCACTGCTAGGCCGCGCTGCTAATTACCAGCCTTATTCACACTGCTAGGCCGCGCTGCTAATTACCAGCCTTATTCACACACTGCTAGGCCGCGCTGCTAATTACCAGCCTTATTCACACTGCTAGGCCGCGCTGCTAATTACCAGCCTATTCACACTGCTAGGCCGCGCTGCTAATTACCAGCCTTATTCCCACTGCTAGGCCGCGCTGCTAATTACCAGCCTTATTCCCACTGCTAGGCCGCGCTGCTAATTACCAGCCTTATTCACACTGCTAGGCCGCGCTGCTAATTACCAGCCTTATTCACACTGCTAGGCCGCGCTGCTAATTACCAGGCTTATTCACACTGCTAGGCCGCGCTGCTAATTACCAGCCTTATTCACACTGCTAGGCCGCGCTGCTAATTACCAGCCTTATTCACACTGCTAGGCCGCGCTGCTAATTACCAGCCTTATTCACACTGCTAGGCCGCGCTGCTAATTACCAGCCTTATTCACACTGCTAGGCCGCGCTGCTAATTACCAGCCTAATTGAAGTGAGAGGCTGCCGCCCCGGGCGTCTGCAGTACGAAGCGGCTCCAGAGGGGAATGTAGAGGCTCCTGGGGGGGGGGGGGGGGGGGGGTGTGTGTGTGTGTGTGTGTGTGTGTGTGTGTGTGTGTGTGTGTGTGTTTGTGTGTGTGTGTGTGTGTGTTTGTGTGTTGTGTGTGTGTCGTGGTTCTAAACGGCCACTTCCTCCGCATGGTCATTGATCTTACTGTGAGCTGCTGGGGCAGACTCCTCTGTGATAAGACAGGGATCAGGAGGTCATAGGTGTGTGTGTGTGTGTGTGTGTGTGTGTGTGTGTGTGTGTGTGTGTGTGAGTGATGGCCGTGTGGTTGTGCTAATGTGTTGGATGGGGATCGAGTGAGAGAGAGAAAATGGGGGAGGAAAAGGGAAGTGTGTTTCCAGAACATACATTTAGTTATCATGGTTGTTTAGTTGTGTGTGTTGTGTTGTTATCCTGGTTGTTTAGTTGTGTGTGTTGTGTTGTTATCCTGGTTGTTTAGTTGTGTGTGTTGTGTTGTTATCCTTGTTGTTTAGTTGTGTGTGTTGTGTTGTTATCCTGGTTGTTTAGTTGTGTGTGTTGTGTTGTTATCCTGGTTGTTTAGTTGTGTATGTTGTGTTGTTATCCTGGTTGTTTAGTTGTGTGTGTTGTGTTGTTATCCATGGTTGTTTAGTTGTGTGTGTTGTGTTGTTATCCTGGTTGTTTAGTTGTGTGTGTTGTGTTGTTATCCTGGTTGTTTAGTTGTGTGTGTTGTGTTGTTATCCTGGTTGTTTAGTTATGTGTGTTGTGTTGTTATCCTGGTTGTTTAGTGTTGTGTGTTGTGTTGTTATCCTGGTTGTTTAGTTGTGTGTGTTGTGTTGTTATCCTGGTTGTTTAGTTGTGTGTGTTGTGTTGTTATCCTGGTTGTTTAGTGTTGTATGTTGTGTTGTTATCCTGGTTGTTTAGTTGTGTGTGTTGTGTTGTTATCCTGGTTGTGTGTGGTGTGTTGTTTCCGGGTTGTGTAGTTGTGTGTGTTGTTTGTTTATCCTTGGTTGTTTAGTTGTGTGTGTTGTGTTGTTATCCTGGTTGTTTAGTTATGTGTGTTGTGTTGTTTTATCCTGGTTGTTTAGTTGTGTGTGTTGTGTTGTTATCCTTGGTTGTTTAGTTGTGTGTGTTGTGTTGTTATCCTGGTTGTTTAGTTGTGTGTGTTGTGTTGTTATCCTGGTTGTTTAGTTATGTGTTTTGTGTTGTTATCCTGGTTGTTTAGTTGTGTGTGTTGTGTTGTTATCCATGGTTGTTTAGTTATGTGTTTTGTGTTGTTATCCTGGTTGTTTATGGTGTGTGGTTGTGTTGTTATCATGGTTGTGTTAGTTGTGTGTGTTGTGTTGTTATCCATGGTTTGTTTAGTTGTGTGTTGTTGTGTTGTTATCCTGGTTGTTTAGTTATGTGTGTTGTGTTGTTATCCTGGTTGTTTAGTTGTGTGTGTTGTGTTGTTATCCATGGTTGTTTAGTTGTGTGTGTTGTGTTGTTATCCTGGTTGTTTAGTTGTGTGTGTTGTTATCCTGGTTGTTTAGTTATGTGTGTTGTGTTGTTATCCTGGTTGTTTAGTTATGTGTGTTGTGTTGTTATCCATGGTTGTTTAGTTGTGTGTGTTGTGTTGTTATCCTGGTTGTTTAGTTATGTGTGTTGTGTTGTTATCCTGGTTTTTTAGTTATGTGTGTTGTGTTGTTATCCTGGTTGTTTAGTTGTGTGTGTTGTGTTGTTATCCTGGTTGTTTAGTTGTGTGTGTTGTGTTGTTATCCTGGTTGTTTAGTTGTGTGTGTTGTGTTTGTATCCTGGTTGTTTAGTTGTGTGTGTTGTGTTGTTATCCTGGTTGTTTAGTTGTGTGTGTTGTGTTGTTATCCTGGTTGTTTAGTTGTGTGTGTTGTGTTGTTATCCTGGTTGTTTAGTTGTGTGTGTTGTGTTGTTATCCTGGTTGTTTAGTTGTGTGTGTTGTGTTGTTATCCTGGTTGTTTAGTTATGTATGTTGTGTTGTTATCCTTGTTGTTTAGTTATGTGTGTTGTGTTGTTATCCTGGTTGTTTAGTTATGTGTGTTGTGTTGTTATCCCTGGTTGTTTAGTTGTGTGTGTTGTGTTGTTATCCATGGTTGTTTAGTTGTGTGTGTTGTGTTGTTATCCTGGTTGTTTAGTTGTGTGTGTTGTGTTGTTATCCATGGTTGTTTAGTTGTGTGTGTTGTGTTGTTATCCTGGTTGTTTAGTTGTGTGTGTTGTGTTGTTATCCTGGTTGTTTAGTTATGTGTGTTGTGTTGTTATCCTGGTTGTTTAGTTGTGTGTGTTGTGTTGTTATCCTGGTTGTTTAGTTATGTGTGTTGTTATCCTGGTTGTTTAGTTGTGTGTGTTGTGTTGTTATCCTGGTTGTTTAGTTGTGTGTGTTGTGTTGTTATCCTGGTTGTTTAGTTGTGTGTGTTGTGTTGTTATCCTGGTTGTTTAGTTGTGTGTGTTGTTGTTATCCTGGTTGTTTAGTTGTGTGTGTTGTGTTGTTATCCATGGTTGTTTAGTTATGTGTGTTGTGTTGTTATCCATGGTTGTTTAGTGTTGTGTGTTGTGTTGTTATCCATGGTTGTTTAGTTATGTGTGTTGTTGACCAGGACCAGCATTGTCCTCTTCCCTGGTGTTTAGTGTTGTGGTTGGTCAGTTACAGCAGGTAGACTATATCTGACCTGACACGGCTCTGATTTGATGGATTGGTGAATTTTCATTCGCCAGTATAAAAAAAAAAAACTAATATACACATTTACATAATGTAGATTAAATCAATATAGACCAGAGTCAAATTAGATGGTGAGGTATGGCTCTCCTAACTGTGGTGTGTCTCAGAGATGGTGAGGTATGGCTCTCCTAACTGTGGTGTGTCTTAGAGATGGTGAAGTATGGCTCTCCTAACTGTGGTGTGTCTTAGAGATGGTGAGGTATGGCTCTCCTAACTGTGGTGTGTCTCAGAGATGGTGAGGTATGGCTCTCCTAACTGTGGTATGTCTCAGAGATGGTGAGGTATGGCTCTCCTAACTGTGGTGTGTCTCAGAGATGGTGAGGTATGGCTCTCCTAACTGTGGTGTGTCTTAGGAGAGCCATACCTCACCATCTTTAACTGTGGTGTGGTGTGTCTTAGAGATGGTGAGGTATGGCTCTCCTAACTGTGGTGTGTCTCAGAGATGGTGAGGTATGGCTCCCCTAACTGTGGTGTGTCTCAGAGATGGTGAGGTATGGCTCTCCTAACTGTGGTGTGTCTCAGAGATGGTGAGGTATGGCTCTCCTAACTGTGGTGTGTTGTGTCTTAGAGATGGTGAGGTATGGCTCTCCTAACTGTGGTGTGGTGTGTCTTAGAGATGGTGAGGTATGGCTCTCCTAACTGTGGTGTGCTGTGTCTAGGAGATGGTGAGGTATGGCTCTCCTAACTGTGGTGTGCTGTGTCTAGGAGATGGTGAGGTATGGCTCTCCTAACTGTGGTGTGGTGTGTCTTAGAGATGGTGAGGTATGGCTCTCCTAACTGTGGTGTGTTGTGTCTAAGAGATGGTGAGGTATGGTTCTAACTGTGGTGTGCTGTGTCTAAGAGATAGTGAGGTATGGCTCTCCTAACTGTGGTATGTCTCAGAGATGGTGAGGTATGGCTCTCCTAACTGTGTTGTGTCTAAGAGATGGTGAGGTATGGCTCTCCTAACTTTTGTGTGTCTAAGAGATGATGAGGTATGGCTCTCCTAACTGGTGTGTCTCAGAGATGGTGAGGTATGGCTCTCCTAACTGTGGTGTGTCTTAGAGATGGTGAGGTATGGCTCTCCTAACTGTGGTGTGTCTCAGAGATGGTGAGGTATGGCTCTCCTAACTGTGGTGTGACTAAGAGATGGTGAGGTATGGCTCTCCTAACTGTGGTGTGTCTTAGAGATGGTGAGGTATGGCTCTCCTAACTGTGGTGTGACTAAGAGATGGTGAGGTATGGCTCTCTTAACTGTGGTGTGTCTCAGAGATGGTGAGGTATGGCTCTCCTAACTGTGGTATGTCTCAGAGATGGTGAGGTATGGCTCTCCTAACTGTGGTGTGTCTCAGAGATGGTGAGGTATGGCTCTCCTAACTGTGGTGTGTCTCAGAGATGGTGAGGTATGGCTCTCCTAACTGTGGTGTGTCTCAAAGATGGTGAGGTATGGCTCTCCTAACTGTGGTGTGTCTTAGAGATGGTGAGGTATGGCTCTCCTAACTGTGGTGTGACTAAGAGATGGTGAGGTATGGCTCTCCTAACTGTGGTGTGTTGTGTCTTAGAGATGGTGAGGTATGGCTCTCCTAACTGTGGTGTGCTGTGTCTAGGAGATGGTGAGGTATGGCTCTCCTAACTGTGGTGTGCTGTGTCTAGGAGATGGTGAGGTATGGCTCTCCTAACTGTGGTGTGTCTTAGAGATGGTGAGGTATGGCTCTCCTAACTGTGGTGTGTTGTGTCTTAGAGATGGTGAGGTATGGCTCTCCTAACTGTGGTGTGTCTAGGAGATGGTGAGGTATGGCTCTCCTAACTGTGGTGTGTCTAGGAGATGGTGAGGTATGGCTCTCCTAACTGTGGTGTGTCTTAGAGATGGTGAGGTATGGCTCTCCTAACTGTGGTGTGTCTAGGAGATGGTGAGGTATGGCTCTCCTAACTGTGCTGTGTCTTAGAGATGGTGAGGTATGGCTCTCCTAACTGTGGTGTGTCTTAGAGATGGTGAGGTATGGCTCTCCTAACTGTGGTGTGTCTTAGAGATGGTGAGGTATGGCTCTCCTAACTGTGGTGTGTCTTAGAGATGGTGAGGTATGGCTCTCCTAACTGTGGTGTGTCTAAGAGATGGTGAGGTATGGCTCTCCTAACTGTGGTGTGTCTAAGAGATGGTGAGGTATGGCTCTCCTAACTGTGGTGTGTCTTAGAGATGGTGAGGTATGGCTCTCCTAACTGTGGTGTGTCTAAGAGATGGTGAGGTATGGCTCTCCTAACTGTGGTGTGTCTTAGAGATGGTGAGGTATGGCTCTCCTAACTGTGGTGTGTCTTAGAGATGGTGAGGTATGGCTCTCCTAACTGTGGTGTGTCTAGGAGATGGTGAGGTATGGCTCTCCTAACTGTGGTGTCTTAGAGATGGTGAGGTATGGCTCTCCTAACTGTGGTGTGCCTAGGAGATGGTGAGGTATGGCTCTCCTAACTGTGGTGTCTTAGAGATGGTGAGGTATGTCTCTCCTAACTGTGGTGTGCTGTGTCTTGGCCTAAATGAGTTCTTCAACCCCTCTTTTGCAGGTGCAGACTAACATTGTCCCCTGGTGACACTGGTGCCACTATGTTTTTCAGTTGGTGGCACCAGCCCATGATTTGGTCCCACCAATTGTTATCCGCTGCGTCACTCAATAGAAAAAATGTGTAGTTTTCATGTTGTGATTCAAAATATTTTTTATGTGCAACTTAATCCCCTAATCATGATTTCACTTGTCAATGTGCTATTTTTGTTATATTTTACTGTTAAAATAGGGCTCCAGAATGTCTTCATTTTTTATTTTTTTAATCGAGATGAATTTGACTGCATCTTTATGTGGTCTTTTATCGTAGGTACATTTTAATTGAGGCTAATTCACTTCCTGAGTAATTGGAACCTCAAAACACATTAGCTAGATGGCTAACTGTAGATATAATACCCACTGCTAGCAGCCATGTACAGTGTCTTCAGAAGGTATTCATACCCCGTGACTTATTCCACATCCCACATATACACACAATACCCCATCATGACATCACAATACCCCATCATGACATCACAATACCCCATCATGACATCACAATACCCCACATGACATCACAATACCCCATCATGACAAAGTTCAAAACATGTTTTTAGACATTTTTGCGAATTTATTGAAAATGAAATGCAGAAATATCTAATTTACATAAGTATTCACACCCCTGAGTCAATATATGTTAGAATCACCTCTGGCAATGATTACAGCTGTGAGTCTTTCTGGGTAAGTCTCTAAGAGCTGTGTGTCTTTCTGGGTAAGTCTCTAAGAGCTGTGAGTCTTTCTGGGTAAGTCTCTAAGAGCTGTGAGTCTTTCTGGGTAAGTCTCTAAGAGCTGTGAGTCTTTCTGGGTAAGTCTGTAAGAGCTGTGAGTCTTTCTGGGTCAGTCTGTAAGAGCTGTGTGTCTTTCTCAGTAAGTCTCTAAGAGCTGTGTGTCTTTCTGGGTAAGTCTCTAAGAGCTGTGAGTCTTTCTGGGTAAGTCTCTAAGAGCTTTCCACTCCTGGATTATACAGTATGTGCACATTTCATCTCTGTCAGGTTGTTGATCATTGCTAGACAGATATTTTCAAGTCTTGCCATAGATTTTCAAGTAGATTTAAGTAAAAAATGATAATAAAACTAGGCCACTCAGGAACATTCAATGTCGTCTTGGTAACCAACTCCAGTGTATATTTAGCCTTGTGTTATGGGTTATTTTTCTGCTGAAAGGGGAATTTGTTTCCCAGTGTCTGTTGGAAAGCAGACTGTGCTTATCTCTATTCCGTTTCTTTCTGTTTCTTTTTTCTCCTGAAAAACTCCCCCGGTCCTGAACGATGACAAGCATACCCATAACATGATGCAGCCACCACTATGCTTGGAAATATGGAGTGGTACCTTCCTCTCCGGGAACTGATACACCATACAACGTGTAATTAATAACTTCTCCATGCTCATAGGGATATTCAGTGTTTGCTTTTAGGTGCCTTTTTGTGAGGCATTGGAAAACCTGCCTGGTTTTTGTGGTTGAATCTGTATTTGAAATTCACTGCTCGACTGAGGGACCTTTTTAAAATTAGCTGTCTGTCGGGTACGGAGATGAGGTAGTCACTCACTCATGTTAAACTATATTATTGCGCACAGAGTCTGTACGACTTGTTAAATCCATTTTTACTCAACTTATTTAGGTTTGTCTTAACAAAGGGGTTGAAATATTTATTGACACAACACATTTCAGGTTTTCATTTCTTTATTAATTGGTAAATATTTCTAAAAACATACTTTTACTGTGTGTGTGTGTGTGTGTGTGTGTGTGTGTGTGTGTGTGTGTGTGTGTGTGTGTGTGTGTGTGTGTGTGTGTGTTTAGGCCAGTGAAACAACATCTCAATTGAATCCATTTTAAATTCAGGGAGGGTTAGGGATGGAGGTGAAACGTGAACATGGGTCTCGTGATGTCATCTCTAATGGCCATAACAGGTACTTTATCTTTATTTTCTCTTCTCTCTCTCTCTCTGCTAATATCGCTCCCTCTCTCCCTCCCTCTCTCTCACCTGGGTCCCCCCTCATAACGGGCCTGTCATCAGAGGTGTAGCAGGGAGATTAGCCCCCCCCCCGCCTGGCTACAAAGCGCCAGCTGTGCTGCGGTGTATCCAGTCCCCTCCCCTCATAGCCTTAATTCACACCAGAGTAATTTGATTAGGGGCTTTTGGGTCCACTGCTTACTTTCAGCAATTTCCCATGTACATTGTCATCCAGTATTTCTGATGGCAGCAGTAGAACAGGACAACAGAACTGATTCCACTGGAGAACACTGCTGGCTCATTTGCATAGAAACGGTCAGATTAAAACAGGAAGTGTTTTGCATTTTGATAATTTTTCCTTCTTCATCAGCGTCGTTAGGTCACGTGGGATACTGTGGGAAGGTGAAACATGCCTAGTAGCCAGGAGGTGGGAGTCAGGGGGGTGGGCAGATAGAAGGGGGGTGTGTTGAGTGTCTGATGAGCATGGGGAGGTAACCAGCGTTTTTCGGCTCCTCAGAATCCTGATTTCCGTCTACGACAGGAGGTTTAACCCTTCACTGCTCCGCGTGGCTCTAACGCTGTGGAGCTGTTCTGTACCTGGGGCTGCGTCCCAAATTACACCCTATTTAGGAATATGGCCCTGTTCAAAAGTAGTGTACTATTTTTATATAGATCTGGTTGGTTTGGTTTTAGCTGTCCTGCGTCAAACACATTTGTCAAATAGTTTTGAACACTTGAGCTGCTCTTAATTTATCTCCTATTTTGGCCCTGTACCATGACACCATTGGACGAGGTCCAGAAGATATGCTCTGTCCCTATAGCTCTGGGGGTTTGGGGCAAACACGTGTCAAATACTTGAGCTGCTCTTTGCCCCCGCTGCAATAGGGGGGGGGGGTACAGACGAGGAGAATCTGAGATCTGATTGGTCTAGCTGTCCTGGGTCAAACATAATACTTCAGCGGAACTTGATTTATGGAATTGTACCAAAAGACCTAAATCCAAGCTAAATCAGTAACTTGAAAGTATTTGTATTAGTTGAGTTTACCCGGTATCGTGGAGGGCTCAAACCGCTAAATCCTGTACGACTCAAGTGCCCATCACAAACTTCAAACTAAATACATATATCCTCAAATACTTCATGTTGGTACCTGTACTTCACCCACCAAGTTTGGGTGCGACGGTGGACTCATGTTCAAGTTTCAAAATCCCCCCCCCAGAGGGAAGTTGGCTTTGCAGCAGTAGAGCTTAAAAACTAAAATCCACATGGATCACAATGATACACAATGGAAACTTATCTTCCATGTCTATTCCTTACTGGGATAGACATCCTTCCCTCAGAACCTACTGGAACAGCAGCTGGTTCTAGAGTCTCTAAAGGTTCTCAGAATGAAACACTGAGTTCTTAGAATGCTCTGATTCCTCTTCTCCTGGACTCTCCCTATTCCACTTCATCACCTCAGTACGGTGGAATTAGATTGGGATTTTATGGATGTGATCCCTAATTTGTAAAGAATGTAAGTTTAGCACCTTGAAGCCTTGACGTTTTATTGAATAAAAAGTTGAAGTGGACGGTGACGCTAATGGGCTGACTGAGTGTGTGTGAGTTATATGTTGTGCCTTCAAGTTATACAGCCATCATTTGCATTGCATATATGTGCAAAACGTGTAGGAAATTAGAATCACATTTTGAAGTGTTGAATTGGGTTGTTTTTAATCTCTCACTCCTGAAAGAGCCTCGGTATGTGATTTGTTATTGTATAAGCTGAGAAGTCATCAGGGAAGTTGAAGTCTGATTTGAGTTTGAGTTGAACCGTTTCTTTATATGCTGGATTGATTTAAGGATTTCAGTTAAATCTCTATTTTCCTAATCACAAATTCTGATCACTTCAGCACATTGCCCACTGCCTCTCTCAAGTAAAATACCAAATTACAAATTGACTTAAACTGCTCTCTGTATTCTTAATCCTAATGAATATGCTAATAGTATTGAATTTCCGGCTGTAGGGAAAGAGAGCCTTTCCATAATCACGCAGGTCCATACATTGTAAAGGATTTATTTCCCTCTAAAACTTGAGCTCTGTAGAGACGGATCTGAAAACATTCTGATGCAATGCTAATGCAATTAACACTCTATTCAACTGTAGGAGCAAGAGCTAGGCTGCGTCCCAGATGGTGCCCTATTCTCTACCAAGAGCTAGCCTGCGTCCCAGATGGTGCCCTATTCTCTACCAAGTGCACTACTTTTTTAGTTCACAATGTAGGGAATAGGGTGCTATTTGGGATGCAGGCATGCTCCAACCCTCAATGGTACCAGACAGCCTGTATATAACTCATTAGGCCCTCTCTCTCTCTCTCGCACTCTTTCGCTCACCCTATTTTCCTCTCTCTTTCACCCTTCCCTCTTTCTTTCTCTCACCCGCGTTCTCTCTCTCCTCTGCGTTCTCTCCCTCCTCTCCTCTGCGTTCTCTCCCTCCTCTCCTCTGCGTTCTCTCCCTCCTCTCCTCTGCGTTCTCTCCCTCCTCTCCTCTGCGTTCTCTCCCTCCTCTCCTCTGCGTTCTCTCCCTCCTCTCCTCTGCGTTCTCTCCCTCCTCTCCTCTGCTTTCTCTCCCTCCTCTCCTCTGCTTTCTCTCTGGTACTGTGGCATCTGCTTGTTGGAACAGTATGTAGATTGATCTACATATTGAATGAGTGCAGCAGGCCTTGCCAGTATATACCCACAGCAGCCTTATCCGCACGATAAACAAGACTGAACAAAACCCTGTCAATGAGTGACTGACTGATGCAAGAGGAGAGACATCACACACAGTCTTGGCAGACCTTCTGTCCTCCTTTCACATGACCAGTGGAGATCCTGTCTCCGGTCCCTGGCAGACAGAACGAGAGGGATAAAGAGAAAGAACAGCGAGGGAGTCTGAGTACTGGCCACACAGCCTGGCGCACAGCCTGGCACGCAGCCTGGCACGCAGACCAGCCACCTCACGCTCAGTCACACGCTCTCCCTCACTCCCACTGCCGCTCGCTCTCCCTGGTACACCCGCGCACGGTAGACACACATGCGCGCACCGCACACTCTTCTGAGGGCCACACGGAGTGACATCTAGAGAAGTGGTTCATTGTTCCCCTCGGCCCCCTCTCTGTCTTCACGCTCCACTGAGCAGCTAGCTAAGTCCCTAAACGCTTTCCAAAAAAAGGTTCCATATTGAACCAAACAGGGATCTGTCACTTGCTTCATATATGGAACCCTTAAGAGTTCTATATAGAACCCTTTTTATAGGGTTCTATGATCAGAACCCTAGAGGTTCTTGTAAACGGAAACAAAATGTGTTCCATATAGAACCATTTTTATAAGGTTCTTTAATCAGAACCCTGGGGGTTCTTGTAAACAGAAACAAAACGTGTTCCCTGTGGCTCAGTTGGTAGAGCATGGTGTTTGCAACGCCAGGGTTGTGGGTTCGATTCCCACGGGGGGCCAGTACGAAAATAAAAAAAAATAAAAAAAAATGCATGAATTGTAATGTATGTATTCACTACTGTAAGTCGCTCTGGATAAGAGCGTCTGCTAAATGACTAAAATGTAAATGTGTTCCATATAGAACCCTGTTTGGTGACATTGATGAATAATGCCAATTAATAAATAGTAATATTTCTAGCAAACAATATAATATATTAAATATTGGACATAAGAATACCAGCATAGTTCTTTAGATTTGATTGTGATTATATGCAAACGTAAGCAGGAAAACTCACCCAAAGCGAACGGGCGGAACAAGCAGAGGGAGGCGGGCGGAACAAGCAGAGGGAGGCGGGCGGAACAAGCAGAGGGAGGCGGGCGGAACAAGCAGAGGGAGGCGGGCGGAACAAGCAGAGGGAGGCGGGCGGAACAAGCAGAGGGAGGCGGGCGGAACAAGCAGAGCGAGGCGGGCGGAACAAGCAGAGCGAGAGGGCGGAACAAGCAGAGCGAGGCGGGCGGAACAAGCAGAGCGAGGCGGGCGGAACAAGCAGAGCGGAACAAGCAGAGGGAGGCGGGCGGAACAAGCAGAGGGAGGCGGGCGGAACAAGCAGAGGGAGGCGGGCGGAACAAGCAGAGGGAGGCGGGCGGAACAAGCAGAGGGAGGCGGGCGGAACAAGCAGAGGGAGGCGGGCGGAACAAGCAGAGCGGAACAAGCAGAGGGAGGCGGGCGGAACAAGCAGAGCGGAACAAGCAGAGGGAGGCGGGCGGAACAAGCAGAGCGAGGCGGGCGGAACAAGCAGAGGGAGGCGGGCGGAACAAGCAGAGGGAGGCGGGCGGAACAAGCAGAGGGAGGCGGGCGGAACAAGCAGAGCGGAACAAGCAGAGGGAGGCGGGCGGAACAAGCAGAGGGAGGCGGGCGGAACAAGCAGAGGGAGGCGGGCGGAACAAGCAGAGGGAGGCGGGCGGAACAAGCAGAGCGAGGCGGGCGGAAAGGACTGGAGAGGCAGAGCAGTGACACTATGCCAGCAGGATGGTCCATATCTCCAATCATCTTTGCTGATAGTGATGTGTTTCCATAAGTGGATGAATTCAATTAGCATGTATGGTAAAGCCTCAACCCTTAGCTACCTCTTCCAGTTCAAACGAGCTCCAAAAATAGTTCATAATGACCACATTTTTATTGTTTTGTGTGACTACAGCTCCAGTGATAAAACACAAAAATAGAGACCCGTTCTAAATGAGCGAGGCATAAATCGGACAGACCACCCTGCTTCGGTTGGGTCATCGTTATTCATAACTATGCATTATAATATAAATCACACGCCTCGCACGCTCGCCTTTAGTGAGTTTAGGCCAATAGTTTTGGAATATGCACTAGTGGCCAGGGAGGCATATTTATTGGAATTGATGGCCCACATGAATCTTGGTACCAACTCTGGCTGACTGACTTGGGCTACAGTACTGTTCTATATGGGTTGATGACTTCCTTATGGATCAGTACTGTTCTATATGGGTTGATGACTTCCTTATGGAACAGTACTGTTCTATATGGGTTGATGACTTCCTTATGGAACAGTACTGTTCTATATGGGTTGATGACTTCCTTATGGAACAGTACTGTTCTATATGGGTTGATGACTTCCTTATGGATCAGTACTGTTCTATATGGGTTGATGACTTCCTTATGGAACAGTACTGTTCTATATGGGTTGATGACTTCCTTATGGATCAGTACTGTTCTATATGGGTTGATGACTTCCTTATGGATCAGTACTGTTCTATATGGGTTGATGACTTCCTTATGGATCAGTACTGTTCTATATGGGTTGATGACTTCCTTATGGATCAGTACTGTTCTATATGGGTTGATGACTTCCTTATGGATCAGTAGCCTAATGGGTTGCTGCCTGGCTGGTTCCTGAGAAAAGGAGCAAATACATGAGTTCATCTGCTGGAGTAAAGGTGAGGTAATCTGCAGGAGTAAAGGCGAGGTAATCTGCAGGAGTGAAGGTGAGGTAATCTGCAGGAGTAAAGGTGGGGTAATCTGCAGGAGTAAAGGCGAGGTAATCTGCAGGAGTAAAGGTGGGGTAATCTGCAGGAGTAAGGTTAGGTAATCTGCAGGAGTAAAGGTGGGGTAATCTGCAGGAGTAAAGGTTAGGTAATCTGCAGGAGTAAAGGTGGGGTAATCTGCAGGAGTAAAGGTGGGGTAATCTGCAGGAGTAAAGGCGGGGTAATCTGCAGGAGGGGTAATCTGCAGGAGTAAAGGCGGGGTAATCTGCAGGAGGGAAGGTGAGGTAATCTGCAGGAGTAAAGGCGGGGTAATCCGCAGGAGTGAAGGCGGGGTATCCGCAGGAGTAAAGGCGGGGTAATCCGCAGGAGGGAAGGCGGGGTAATCTGCAGGAGGGAAGGCGGGGTATCTGCAGGAGGGAAGGTGGGGTAATCTGCAGGAGTAAAGTGAGGTAATCTGCAGGAGTAAAGGTGGGGTAATCTGCAGGAGTAAAGGTAGGTAATCTGCAGGAGTAAAGGTGGGGTAATCTGCAGGAGTAAAGGTGGGGTAATCTGCAGGAGTAAAGGCGGGGTAATCTGCAGGAGGGGTAATCTGCAGGAGTAAAGGCGGGGTAATCTGCAGGAGGGAAGGTGAGGTAATCTGCAGGAGTAAAGGCGGGGTAATCCGCAGGAGTGAAGGCGGGGGTAATCCGCAGGAGTAAAGGCGGGGTAATCTGCAGGAGGGAAGGCGGGGTAATCTGCAGGGGAAGGGGGGTAAGGCGGGGGTAATCTGCAGGAGGGGAAGGCGGGGTAATCTGCAGGAGGGAAGGCGGGGTAATCTGCAGGGAGCGGTAAGGCGGGGGGTAATCTGCAGGAGTAAAGGCGGGGTAATCTGCAGGAGGGAAGGTGGGGTAATCTGCAGGAGGGAAGGTGGGGTAATCTGCAGGAGTAAAGGTGGGGTAATCTGCAGGAGTAAAGGTGAGGTAATCTGCAGGAGTAAAGGTGAGGTAATCTGTAGAAATGAGTTAATCTTCCAAAATGAAGACATGCTATGCAGACATAATTATTATGATGTACATTTACATTTTAGTCATTTAGCAGACGCTCTTATCCAGAGCGATTTACAGTAGTGAGTGCATACATTTCATTTCATACATTTCATACATTTTTTCCCCCGTACTGGTCCCCCTTGGGAATCGAACCCACAACCCTGGCGTTGCAAACACCATGCTCTACCAACTGAGCCACACGGGACCGTAGAAGAACGACTTCCATGCAGTTGTCAGCAGCAGGCGACAGAGAGATCCATTGCCTCTGATAGTTGGGTTACTGCTAGACTGAGCAAAACGTACTGTGTTAAGTCATGTAATGATTAAGTAGGCGATTGAATCACTGAGACTTATGATAAATAATTGATTATAAATAATTTAGGATGGCTACATACCTCCAGTCAGCCCACGGCCCACCTTGTGTATTCAGGAGTTCAGCAACAGTCTTCTAACGGCTTCATGAAACACAGTCCCCTCATCTGCAGGTAGCCGAATCCCTCAGCTGACAAGGTACAAATCTGTTGTTCTGTCCTGAACAAGGCAGTTAACCCACTGTTCCCTGGTAGCCGAATCCCTCAGCTGACAAGGTACAAATCAGTTGTTCTGTCCCTGAACAAGACAGTTAACCCACTTTTCCCTGGTAGCCGAATCCCCGAGCTGACAAGGCACAAATCTGTTGTTCTGTCCCTGAACAAGGCAGTTAACCCACTGTTCCCTGGTAGCCGAATCCCTCAGCTGACAAGGTACAAATCTGTTGTTCTGCCCCAGAACAAGGCAGTTAACCCACTGTTCCCTGGTAGGCCGTCATTCAAAATAAGAATTTGTTCTTAACTGACTTGCCTAGCTAAATAAAAGTAAAATAAAAAAAATCTGACTATTCACCTTTCTCTCCTCCGTCACATCTGTGTAAGTTGTTCCTGAAGAGTCGCCAGCGTGGTGATCATATCAAGCTCACGTTATTTAAATCATGATGAGACTCAGACCAGACGTAGCAGGTTAAAACGGAAGCCTGGGTCATGGTTCAACACGACTGGACCGTTGTCATACAGTTCCATGATTACTGACAATTGGGTTAGATTTATAGGACCCCCCCCCTGTACACTCCCTCATGGATTGAACTTGAATATGACAACTTTCAGATGACTCAAACCACAATGTTTTTATTCATCAACATATTTTGTGTGTATAAAGCTCTCCAAACCATTTTTTTCCTCAGGATTCATACGTACTTTCCTAACCCTAAAATGTGCCTAAATAATCGACAAGATCAGAGTGTTTTTAAATCTACCAGTTGGTGCTGAAACGGAGGCAAATACGCGTAGATGCCGTCTGTCATCAAAATGTATAATTAATGGTTTAAAGGGATGGCTTAAGATAAATGTACTGAAAACTTTATTGAATGAAAACTACACAAGAAAAACATCTGTTGGCCATCAAGTGGGAGGGTTTTAAACTGTTGAATTACATTTATTCAGTGCGCCCAAGGGAACCAGGCCTGTAAAGCCCGTTAGGCGTGTGTTAGAAAGTCCATCATTTCCTAAGTCTGAACCGGGGCCCATACGATTATGGCTTCATGTATTTGGATGAAATAATCAACATTGCTTTCCTTAATAAATAGAACAATAACATGCTTATTGGGTATTTGGGTATTTGCATCCACCATGGTCTGGAGTCTTCATGCTGGAATGGCAGTTGGTTCCTGGTGGAACGTTAGAATTTCATAATTTTGAATTGACCAATAAGGTTCCATATAGAACCTTCTACTTTGCAACAGCAGAGGTTTGTATGAACCTTGCGGTCGGTTTCCCACGTCGACCTCATCCTGCCGGGGTCTGATGAGACAACTAGACATTTTTCTGACCAGGCGATATCATGAAACAGCATCGTGAATATGGATATAAATGTCAATGCAAAACAGCTGAAACATATGAATAGATGTCTGGTTAGCTGTCATTTCAGAGTGACATGACTGTTAGCTTTTGTTAGCTGTTGTTGGCTAAAATCCCCATTACACTCTGGGGTAAGGATAGATCCCTCTAGGTTCTCTGCCTTCACTAAGTTAATATACACTACCATTCAAAAGTTTGGGGTCACTTACATAATGTCCATGTTTTTGAAAGAAAAGCACATTTTCTTTGTCCATTAAAATAACATCAAATTAAATAGTACCCACAAAAACCCCAGTCCTCAACGTCAACGGTGAAGAGGCGACTCCGGGATGCTGGCCTTCTAGGCAGAGTTGCAAAGAAAAAGACATCTCAGACTGGCCAATAAAAATAAAATATTAAAATGAGCAAAATAACACAGACACTGGACAGAGGAACTCTGGAGTCGCCTCTTCACTGTTGACGTTGAGACTGGTGTTTTGCGGGTACTATTTAATGAAGCTGCCAGTTGAGGACTTGTGAGGCGTCTGTTTTTCAAACTAGACACTCTAATGTACTTGTCCTCTTGCTCAGTTGTGCACCGGGGCCTCCCACTCCTCTTTCTATTCTGGTTAGAGCCAGTTTGTGCTGTTCTGTGAAGGGAGTAGTACACAGCGTTGAACGAGATCTTCAGTTTCTTGGCAATTTCTCGCATGGAATAGTCTTCATTTCTCAGAACAAGAATAGACTGACGAGTTTCAGAAGGAAAGTCTTTGTTTCTGGCCATTTTGAGCCTGTAATCAAACCCACAAATGTTGATGCTCCAGATACTCAACTAGTCTAAAGAATGCCAGTTTTATTGCTTCTTTAATCAGAACAACAGTTTCCAGCTGTGCTAACATAATTGCAAAAGTGTTTTCTAATGATCAATTAACCTTTTCAAGATAAACTTGGGTTAGCTAACACAACGTGCCATTGGAACACAGGAGTGATGGTTGCTGATAATGGGCCTCTGTATGCCTATGTAGATATTCCATTTAAATCAGCCGTTTCCAGCTACATAGTCATTTACAACATTAACAATGTCTACACTGTATTTCTGATCATTTTGATGTTATTTTAATGGACAAAAAATGTGCTTTTCTTTCAAAAACAAGGACATTTCTAACTGACGCCCAAACTTTTGAACGGTAGTATATATTGATATATTATTTTACATAATATATAATAATCAAAAAGTTGAATATAGAACCCCAAAGAACCCTTTTAAGAGTGTAGACACTCATTTAAGGTGTGTGTGTGTGTGTGTGTGTGTGTGTGTGTGTGTGTGTGTGTTGTGTGTGTGTGTGTGTGTGTGGTGTGTGTGTGTGGACTGTAGAATTAGATTCTTGGAGAGGTAAGGGCACCGAGTTTTACTGCTAACCTGATTTACGCTTATCATTACACACACTTTATTATAGAGAAAATATGTTTGTCAGTGTCCCAAACGGTACCCTATTCCCTATATAGTGCACTACTTTTGCCAGGAGCTCTGGTCTATGTAGGGAATAGGGTGCGGTTTGGGACTCAACCCAGAGGTTAAAAGAGGGGCCTACACAACATGACCGTGCGTTTTCATTTCAGCAGTAAGTATGTCCTTTCATCTCCTTTCAGTTGGAAAGGCTGTGCAGCGTGTGATTGTGTGGTGGCATACCTTCCCTCCCTCTCTCCATCCATCCCTCTCTCCATTCACTCACCACCCTCCTGTAATCCTGCTCTGTGTGTGTGTGTGTGTGTGTCCTGCCCTGATGATCAAAAAGCAAAATCTTGTGTGTCTGGGACATCATGTGCTGTAGTACTTAAGCAGCAAGCCGATTAGTCCTCTTTCTGCTCTGGCTCATGCTAGTCCTGTTTCTGTTTCTGCTCTGGCTCATGATGACAGTATTGTAGGCACCTTGGGGGGCAGACCCTCCTGGAACCCCGGGGGGGGGGCAGACCCTCCTGGAACCCCGGGGGGGGGCAGACCCTCCTGGAACCCCGGGGGGGGACCCTCCTTGGAACCCTGGGACGGGGCAGACCCTCCTGGAACCCTAGGACGTGGGGGGGGGGGGGGCACACCCTCCTGGAACCCCAGGACGTGGGGGGGGGGCACACCCTCCTGGAACCCCAGGACGGGGGGCGCTCGTTTCTCAGGTTGTCGTAGGAAAAAAACAATGCCAGCGCTCAAACGGGGAGCTTTATTAGTGTGGTGATTATTATGTTGAGAAACATCAAACAAGACACGGCGGTGCAGAATATGGACTTAATATCAAATAAACGTCAAATAAAACATTTTTAGTTTCTGTCATGGTAGGACAGAGATGTAATATAGGTGGAGTTTGTTTTACATGGCCTGATGCCCCGGGTGACTGGAGATTTCAGTTAAGAACCAATGGTATGGTCCAAAATGAGCCACCGCCGCACATCCGTGCACCGGTCCATGTAAAACAAACTCTCCTATTTGAAAAGGCAGCTGCGTTCTCTCCACAGCTCCTCCAGTCTGTCCTCCGTCACCTCGTTCTCTCCACAGCTCCTCCTGTCTGTCCTCCGTCACCTCGTTCTCTCCACAGCTCCTCCAGTCTGTCCTCCGTCACCTCGTTCTCTCCACAGCTCCTCCAAGTCTGTCCTCCGTCACCTCGTTCTCTCCACAGCTCCTCCTGTCTGTCCTCCGTCACCTCGTTCTCTCCACAGCTCCTCCAAGTCTGTCCCTCCGTCACCTCGTTCTCTCCACAGCTCCTCCAGTCTGTCCTCCGTCACCTCGTTCTCTCCACAGCTCCTCCAGTCTGTCCTCCGTCACCCGTTCTCTCACAGCTCCTCCAGTCTGTACTCCGTCACCTCGTTCTCTCCACAGCTCCTCCAGTCTGTCCTCCGTCACCTCGTTCTCTCCACAGCCCCTCCAGTCTGTACCTCCGTCAACCTCGTTCTCTCCCAGCTCCTCCAGTCTGTCCTCCGTCACCTCGTTCTCTCGCCACAGCTCCTCCAGTCTGTCCTCCGTCACCTCGTTCTCTCCACAGCTCCTCCAGTCTGTCCTCCGTCACCTCGTTCTCTCCACAGCTCCTCCAGTCTGTCCTCCGTCACCTCGTTCTCTCCACAGCTCCTCCAGTCTGTCCTCCGTCACCTCGTTCTCTCCACAGCTCCTCCTTCTGTCCTCCGTCACCTCGTCTCCTCCACAGCTCCTCCAGTCTGTCCTCCGTCACCTCGTTCTCTCTACAGCTCCTCCAGTCTGTCCTCCGTCACCTCGTTCTCTCCACAGCTCCTCCAGTCTGTCCTCCGTCACCTCGTTCTCTCCACAGCCCCTCCAGTCTGTCCTCCGTCACCTCGTTCTCTCCACAGCTCCTCCAGTTTGTCCTCCGTCACCTCGTTCTCTCCACAGCCCTCCAGTCTGTCCTCCGTCACCTCGTTCTCTCCACAGGCTCCTCCAGTCTGTCCTCCGTCACCTCGTTCTCTCCACAGCTCCTCCTGTCTGTCCTCCGTCACCTCGTTCTCTCCACAGCTCCTCCAGTCTGTCCTCCGTCACCTCGTTCTCTCCACAGCCCCTCCTGTCTGTCCTCCGTCACCTCGTTCTCTCCACAGCTCCTCCAGTCTGTCCTCCGTCACCTCGTTCTCTCCACAGCCCCTCCAGTCTGTCCTCCGTCACCTCGTTCTCTCCACAGCTCCTCCAGTCTGTCCTCCGTCACCTCGTTCTCTCGGTCCACACGGGGCGTGGTGGTGGTGGTGGTGGTGATGGTGGTGATGGTGGTGGTGGTGGTGGTGGTGGTGGTGGTTGTTGTTGCCTGGAATTAGGCTGCTCATCCAAGATCCTATTATCTTGTTGCCAGTTACTACAACGGATTGGTGTAAATACAAACTGTTAAAGCTTAAAGCCTTAGGGAGAGGGTTTTTCTCACACTTGAACATAAACAAGCCTGCACGCTTAAAGCCATAGATTCACCACCAAAAGCCTTGTTTCTGCTTAGCTGTCCATTCTCAGAGGGATCTCTAGGGGGCGCTGTCCTCTCATACAGTCGACTAGAGGAGACCAAACTGGACGGCTGACGGGCCTGCAGTGTGTTTGGTGGGGAAGAGGGTTCATACACCCAGATAGCCGCAATTGCGCTCAGAGCCCTGCTCCTCTATCCCAAGCTGTGTGTGTGTGTGGTGTGTGTGTGTGTGTGTGTGTGTGTGTGTGTGTGGTGTGTGTGTGTGTGTGGTGGTGTGTGTGTGTGTGTGTGGTTGTACCATCCCGGCAGAGCCAAGCAATGCGCCACAAACTCTTCATCACTGATTGGGGTTTTAGTGACACCTTTCATCAACATTATAACCCATATAGCCAGGACTCTCATCAACATTATAACCCATATAGCCAGGACTCTCATCAACATTATAACCCATATAGCCAGGACTCTCATCAACATTATAACCCATATAGCCAGGACTCTCATCAACATTATAACCCATATAGCCAGGACTCTCATCAGCATTATAACCCATATAGCCAGGACTCTCATCAACATTATAACCCATATAGCCAGGACTCTCATCAACATTATAACCCATATAGCCAGGACTCTCATCAACATTATAACCCATATAGCCAGGACTCATCAACATTATAACCCATATAGCCAGGACTCTCATCAACATTATAACCCATATAGCCAGGACTCTCATCAACATTATAACCCATATAGCCAGGACTCTCATCAACATTATAACCCATATAGCCAGGACTCTCATCAACATTATAACCCATATAGCCAGGACTCTCATCAACATTATAACCCATATAGCCAGGACTCTCATCACATTATAACCCATATAGCCAGGACTCTCATCAACATTATAACCCATATAGCCAGGACTCTCATCAACATTATAACCCATATAGCCAGGACTCATCAGCATTATAACCCATATAGCCAGGACTCTCATCAACATTATAACCCATATAGCCAGGACTCTCATCAACATTATAACCCATATAGCCAGGACTCTCATCAACATTATAACCCATATAGCCAGGACTCTCATCAACATTATAACCCATATAGCCAGGACTCTCATCAACATTATAACCCATATAGCCAGGACTCTCATCAACATTATAACCCATATAGCCAGGACTCTCATCAACATTATAACCCATATAGCCAGGACTCTCATCAACATTATAACCCATATAGCCAGGACTCTCATCAACATTATAACCCATATAGCCAGGACTCTCATCAACATTATAACCCATATAGCCAGGACTCTCATCAACATTATAACCCATATAGCCAGGACTCTCATCAGCATTATAACCCATATAGCCAGGACTCTCATCAACATTATAACCCATATAGCCAGGACTCTCATCAACATTATAACCCATATAGCCAGGACTCTCATCAGCATTATAACCCATATAGCCAGGACTCTCATCAACATTATACCCATATAGCCAGGACTCTCATCAACATTATAACCCATATAGCCAGGACTCTCATCAACATTATAACCCATATAGCCAGGACTCTCATCAACATTATAACCCATATAGCCAGGACTCTCATCAACATTATAACCCATATAGCCAGGACTCTCATCAACATTATAACCCATATAGCCAGGACTCCTCATCAACATTATAACCCATATAGCCAGGACTCTCATCAACATTATAACCCATATAGCCAGGACTCTCATCAACATTATAACCCATATAGCCAGACTCTCATCAACATTATAACCCATAGAGCCAGGACTCTCATCAACATTATAACCCATATAGCCAGGACTCTCATCAACATTATAACCCATATAGCCAGGACTCTCATCAACATTATACCCATATAGCCAGGACTCTCATCAACATTATACCCATATAGCCAGGACTCTCATCAACATTATAACCCATATAGCCAGGACTCTCATCAACATTATAACCCATATAGCCAGGACTCTGAAGATCTGAACCCCCAGAGCCACTGTGACAGAGGGCCCAGTTAGTTCAGCCCAGCTGCTGCTGTCAACAGTCCTGTGGTCTATTGTGTGCCTGTGTTTTGACACCCCCATTTCCTGTCGCGTGGAAACATGTGACCAGCGACTCCCCAGTAGTAGTGTCACACTATAACTATTTAAACATTCTCTCCTAATGGACAGACGGAGGCAGGACAGACCTCTCTCTCTCTTCAGTGTAACTCACTTGCCTGGAGGCTTTCTCTCAATCTAGCTGCACCCCGTCCACTATATTATCTACCCCGGCAGCAGTGAAGAGGGTGTGTGTGTTTGTGTGTGCGCACGTCTATAAGCGTGTGTTCCCGGGCTATGGGTTTATGAAAGCGTCACCACGAGGGATGAAGAAAGAGAGAAGCTGAAAGACGTAATGCAGCCCTCTGGGCCCTGAGGTCAATCAACAACATGGTTCAATAGAGAAATGTATCGGAACTGCAAACCGATGAAGGAGACCCAGGCAGGAGACCCAGGCAGGAGACCCAGGCAGGAGACCCAGGCAGTCCCAGGAAGGAGACCCAGGCAGTCCCATAGACCTTTATATTGTGGAGAGACCCAGGCATACCCAGGCAGACCCAGGAAGGAGACCCAGGCAGTCCCATAGACCTGTATATTGTGGAGAGACCCAGGCAGACCCAGGCAGACCCAGGAAGGAGACCCAGGCAGTCCCATAGACCTTTATATTGTGGAGAGACCCAGGCAGACCCAGGAAGGAGACCCAGGCAGTCCCATAGACCTTTATATTGTGGAGAGACCCAGGCATACCCAGGCAGACCCAGGAAGGAGACCCAGGCAGTCCCATAGACCTTTATATTG